>NW_009702216.1:6522-16167 GCF_000703405.1 Apaloderma vittatum
TTCTGCATCAGAGAGATGTTCCACTCCCTCCATCATCTCTGTGGCTGTGCTGGACTCTCTCCAGCAGTTCCCTGTTCTTCTGGAACTGAGGGGCCCAGAACCGGTGCCTGTGCTGCGTAAATGCAATCCAATTGTGCCATTGATCCTGCCACCTTATTTTGGGGGTCAGAAGCCTTAATTCCTTCATGACCATTGCCAGGCACTTCTGCGGTTTCTAACAAATCAACAACCCTGATGTCCTTCCTGACGCAAGGATCTCCATCGTCTGCCTCCACGGCAGCGGCAGAGTGAAGGACCACACCAGCACACTGTCCCTCCAACATCGGTGTGCTGCCCCCAGGTTTATCTCCAGAGAGCCTGGGTTTATCCCTTTCCATTCAAAACAGTCCCACATCCCAGCAGCTGTTTCATGCCTTGTGGAAAAACTCAAGTAACACAAACAAAATAAGGAAAAACGGTGCCTCTCCACCCCTTTCCTTCCTCTCCCTCAAGTTTACTCTAGCACAATAAAATACCTTTTCAAAACAAAAACAAACCAAAACCAAACAGAAGGGCAGACATTCTGAAATTATCTATCAAATAGTACCAAGGAAAACATACGGTGAGTATAATATTTTTAAAAATCCAGAAAAAAAAAATAATGGAAACTTAAATCAGTTGAGTTTCCACCACGATGGGAAACACCAGCACCAAGCACAGCTTTGTTACTCACACTCCCCCTCCCCTGCCAGTTACACACACTTGCATTGTACACCCAGATGCAGCAGCAGAAAGAAGAGCAACTGTATGACAGATTTCCCTGTTAAATGGCCAGGGTAACACACAATACTGACCTGAAATGCTATTGTTCTCTTGAACTGCCCTATAATTATTCAGAAATTTAGAAATCGCCTATGGCAGGTTACTGATAAATTTGATCTCCCATTAGAAACCAGTAGAGTCAGCTTAAAGAGAAAAGACATCCAGAGCAGTTAGCTTGGACGTTAGTCCTTGAAATAGACACAAAAATACGTGAAAATAGACACAAAAATATGTGAATCTGGACGTTAATCCTTGAAATAGACACAAAAATATGTGATCAAGGCAGAGATGTTTAATTACAATGTTTAAAATACTCACCCAGAGGGAGAAACTTGCCCCTCTAGAGAGTTAACTCCACCTGATTCCTGTGTGCTCTAAACAAATAGGAGACCTAGAAACAGTTTTGTAGCCTCTGGAATTTTCCATGGTTCTCCTGAACATTTTCCCACTTGTCCCTCAGTGGGCTCTTTAAAAATCCACTCACAAATTGACTGCTTCTTCCAAGCTCAGATATGTCTCACTTCAGAGAAGAAATTACCCATTAAAAAAAATACTATATAAAGCACTGTAAAGCTAAATCTGTACTATTTGCCACCCAGTGGAAAGGTGCTGCATAGTGATTCCTCATAAAGGCTGAGTTCACAGTATAAAAGAAGCATGAATCCTATTAAAAAGGCTGGATATAAACAGTAAAGCACCACAGGTCAGCATAGAGCTGTAAAAGTTACCTACACAGATTAGCATTTACTTGAGATTTGAGACTATAAAAAGGAAGCAATGAGTCAGCTCCTGCAACACCAACGGCTGACGTAATCGACTTAAACACAAGGAGTGGGAAAAAAGTGATCTGGGTGGGAGAGGAAACACTTCGCTTTCAGGCTTGTGAGAGGTCTGGAAAACATGCCCTATGAAGAGCGGCTGAGGGAGCTGGGTTTGTTTAGTCTGGAGAAGAGGAGGCTGAGAGGAGACCTTATTGCCCTCTACAACTACCTAAAAGGAGGCTGTAGTGAGGCTGGTGCTGGTCTCTTCTCTCTAATTACTAACGACAGGACAAGGGGAAATGGCCTCAAGTTGCGTCAGGGTAAGTTTAGATTGGATATTCGGAGGAAGTTCTTTACTGAACGAGTGGTGAGGCACTGGAACAGGCTGCCCAGGGAGGTGGTGGAGTCACCAACCCTGGAGGTGTTTAAAAAAAAAGTAGATCTAGCACTTGAGGCTCTGGTGTAGGATTAGGTATGCTGGGATGAAGGTTGGACTAGATGATCTTCAGAGGTCCCTTCCAACCCCGAACATTCTGTGATTCTGTGATTTTACTGATCTTCTCAATTTCACAGTAACCTCTGAATACCTAGTTTCCATCACATCAGGGTCTCTGGTCCACGTTAAACCCCTTTACTTCATGACAGAGTAGAGGTAGCGTGGCCGTTTCGCTCACACTTGAGGGGTGCCAGAGCGGCTCAGTTCTGATATCACATTTTTTTTGGAAACATCTGAACTGCCCGAGGGGAAGGCACCACCTGGTTCCTCCAAGTCTCTCTTCATCTAAACCAGGGAGAAAGCCAGTGGGTGCTTCAACTCAAGCCCACAGGACTGGGAAGAGGAGATGAACGGGGCCAGGAAATCAGTGCTCATGTCTCATCCTGGTATGGAGCCAGGCTAGGAGCGAGTGATGCACCTCAGCCAGTACCCAAGAATCACAGGGTTGGAAAATCCAAGAATCACAGGGTTGGTCTAGTACCCATAGAATCATTAAGGTTGGAAAAGACCTCTCAGATCATCTAGCCCAGCTGTCAGCTCAACACTGATGATCTTCAAAGTCTTTTCCAGCCTAGGCAATTCTGTGATTCTAAGGTCTAGGACAGCCAAGTAACCACTGTACTCACTCAAGTGACTTGAATTACTTCACTGAGTGTCATTAACTGCCTATTAATACATATATTCATGTTCTTATGACATTCATTTGGTGCATTATAAAGAGGGCTTTGTGCTTTCACCAGGATAGCAAAATTATACCTCTTACAAAAAAAAAATCTTTAAGAAGTCCGTTCCCTGCACATTAGTGTGTTTTTTTAGACTTACTCAAAGAAAATTAAGATATATTACAACTAATTTTCCTGATATTTAGAACTTGTGCTTACTGTCTGGGTAATAATCACATTACATCTTTTCTTCTCTCGCCCACCTCACACACCACCGTAACTTAAAACTATTTTAGCATCACGCAGCTATCTTGACCACATCATGCAAATTTGTTTGCACGGTTATTTCCAGGAGAAACGCACAGGATTAGTAAGTCTTACCAAGAGAGACAATCCTTGAGGGCATTAAAATATGGGTATCTGGATACAACACAGACAGCGGATGGTATGAAACAGACGGGCACCTGCCCATTCGAGGAAATACAGCCATCCTGCAAGAAAACTACAGATTAATGCATTTATGTTAATCGTGAATTTATGGCCGATATTTTCTCGAGAACCCTAGAGATACGATACCCAACTCCCTCTAAATTTCAGGGGGATTTGGATGTCTATCTCTTCTGAGCTCTTCAGAAAAATGTCAGCCTACAGGACCTAGACATACATCTTAAAAAGAATTCAATCACAAAAAATATTTAGGACGAGCACAGGGTACAATCTTCAGCCAAAAAAATGTCCAAGGGACAAAGCCTGCTCCTAAATGTTCAAAACTCTTAAATCTATAATGGTTTCTGCTAATGTAATGCTTTCCAAGGTACTTCATGTACAATGATGCAAAGTATGATTTGCTCTGGATTCCTACTAACGCAAGAACATACCTGTTAATTGCTTTCATAAATTAAACCCAACATTAGTCTCAAAGTAGTTTCTTTTATATCTTTTAATACGTTTTAGTAAAAGCATGAATTAAATAACATACTTGCATAGGCTGGTAGTACTGTGCAACAACGCCGTACGTTCTGTTACCACAGACATCTGTGAAGACCAGGAAATGAATGTGGTCCTCCTTTGATTCAGAAGTTATGTAAAGCCCTCCTGCAGTGAAGGCAGAAACCCTTATTTAACTACAGATTAAAACACAGCTGCTTGAAAAGGGATTCCTGCGCATTTCCACTCAGTTTCAGAATTGTCTCATTTTAAGGGATTAAAAGGCACATATACAGTCCATTTGATCTAACAAAGGCTGTAAGTGGTACATTACTGAAGAAGGAAAACTATTATTTAATTATTCTGAATTTTAAGTGGCAAAAGACAATAGATGGTGTTTGTTGATTTTTTTTTTTCCTTTCAAGATATTTCAAAGGTCTGCAATAGTGACATGCATGTTAAAATTTCTGCAATTAAACCTGGAGGAAACAGTCACTTCTTCAAATGTATCTTAATACCAAATGAAAAGTGAAAGAACACCCAGTCAGGGAGGAAAAAAAAAATATTTTAACAACATGTGCACTTCACTCAGAGATTCACCAATAAGGGCCAAGTAACTTTTGGCTTCCCTCTCTCTACAGGTGGCAGCAAGGCTGGAACTAGATGTTTTTTAACATCCCTTTCAACTCAAACCATTCTATGGCACCTCGTTCAGGTAGCAGCTCCCTGACCTGCTTAGAAGCAGGCACATTTTTTAATGCTGTGAAATACCAAGAGAGATAATCACAGAAGAAAAAGAAAAAAAATAATACTGCCTGTACTACGGGTAAATAAATATATATTAAAACAGTTCTCATGAAGTGTGAACCCTACCATACCTGGGAAGCAGAGCAGTGGCAAACCAATAAGATCGATGTCCTTTGGAACAGTAATATCTTCAGTGTCAGGTGCTTTCTGCTCCCCATTGAGATTCTTGACATTTTCAATCTTCGGTCTCTCTTTTTTCTTTCGGAACGACCGTCGCTTACTTTTGTTCAAATTATTGCCGGAATTAATCACTGGAGTTTCATCTCTGCTGATAAAGGGAGGCACAAACACAGAGAGAACTTCTGGATCGAGGGGAGGAAGATTTTTGGGTCTTCTTTGAGTACCCTATTAAAGAAAAAGAAATAATAGAAACAACCGCTAAGTTGACACTCATCCTGATACGGTTTTTTAAGCCATTTTTTAGTCCTGCTTTCTCTCTACCACTAAAATTGTGGGTCTAGAATGCATTTTTCCTCCTTCCTAAATAATTAACTTATCCTTCTAATTTCTTGCTTTGCGTGTGTTAGTGCAAGGGGAACAGTCTGAGCATTTTCAGCAGGCAAAGAATAATTTTTCATCATTCAAAATGCACTATATCAATATTATGCCTCTGGCATAAGAAAACTAATAAATATCAAATATGGTATTTCCTCCTTTGAAACGTTAGGATATACGTAAGCCATACTTAAAATAAACACTGGTAGTAAGAGGAATCAGGCAACAAATAAAATGAAACAAAGCAGAACAGCTGAATTCCCTAGATAAGTCTTTGTTCAACCTTAGGAAAAGCTTCATTGTAACAAAAACCAAAAAAAAACAAACCGCGCAAGCTTTCACAAGACAACTTTAAACTTTAAAAGTCAAACAAAGTACAACCAAAACCAACAGCCACTGTTACAATAAACATAATTTTAAGACACTGTACAACATGAAGCCATGAAAATTCTTCCAGATATTGACAACTAAGTGGAAGAGGCATCCCAAGAGCACGTACAAAATTACAACATTTTTTAGTAGGCAGCTTTGTAAAGTACTACCACACCGAAAGGCCTTGCTGCCTTGCTGTGAAAAAAAACTGTGGAAGAAGTGCTCAGAAGAGATTTCCTTGTACTTGGGAGCTGTTTTTCGTGTTCCTGACCATACAGCAGAGATGAGTAGCTGCATTTTCAATTACGTCACTGCAATTCCTCTTGCAGGGTGAAAAGAGCAAGCAAAAGCTTTGTTCAGTCAACGGATATTTGGAAACAGGAAAGGCGAGCCCCACTGTGGCTAAAAGGATGTTTCGCTTGGAACTTTTTGCTAACTGATTTGCTGCTGCTTTTACTTTCAGACATGACGAGCGGGTCCTTGTATTTAAGATATCCCTCAGTGTTAGCCCCTGTCATATTTCAAATAATGACACTTTTAAAAACAGCTACAACATACAAAGCCCTATTTGCTAATAGGATTCTTGAAAGAACTTAGAGTGGAAAAGACAGAAAGTTCAGACATGTATCCATTCAAAAGAGAGCAATGACTTCAAAAAGCACGTCACAAATTGGGGTACTGAGTGCTATATCCTGCTAAAAACTTCAGGTGTCATTTTCCTCGGTTGGCAGCTGACATCCATTCAAGTGAAGAAACTGGAAACACAGATAAACCCAACGTGATCACTCTCAAAATAACACACAGCTAAACGTTTCGGAAGGAAATTAGGAATTAAGGTTCAGCCCTGAGGCTGTTAGGCAAGGAAAACACAGACCTACTCAAAGAGTAGCAATCTTAACTTGGCAGATTTGCCCTGCAGAGGTTCTCACACAAAGTTGCTTTGACGGGGCAATCCCTGACTTACATTGAAGGCATCTCTGTGCCACGAAGCACTGGCTGACAGCCAGCAATTTAATAGCCTCACAGTGTAACAGCTTCTCAAATGGCAGCTCCTTGATGTCTTGAACTACAACAGACGCATTAAAAACCAATTATTTTTTCTCCCACAGAACAGCTCTGTCAGCACTGTCGCTGACTCAGTGATTCTTTGCATCCCACGTAAGTTCTTATAAACACTAATGCCTTTGCCTTCCTGTTACTCTGCAGGATTCCAGAAGTCAAGGATTTTACTCCATCCCCATTTACTGATTAGAGTCGTGTAACAATGGTGCCGTATAGCACACGGGTAAGAGACAGACTTTTTACAATGACAGCACTATTTTAAACAAAAACAAGAAGCAGTGTGTTGAAACCAAAGTGTAATCTCAACTATCTGGTGCGCCCCTGGTCTCATGCTCCTCTTGCCATCATTGAAGAAACTAATTTCATTTTGAACGTCATGAAAGAACTGGTGTCTTCAAGGAATAATTGGGCAGGGGAAAGTATGAAAAATTAGGTTGGAAAGGACCTCTGGAGGTTCTGGTGCAACAGCTTGCTCAAAGCAATGCTAACTTTGAAGTTAGATCAAGTTGCTCCGGTTGTCATCCAGTCAATTTTCAGAACTCCCTTAGGAAGGAGAATCTTCCCACTTTGTGCTCCAGGCCTCACATAGCTTAGCAGTTTCCGGCCTCACTCCCATTTGTCAGCAATTCTCCAGCATCAAGGTACCCAAATGTGGGACAGTATTCCAGAGGTGACCTCAAAAGTGCTGAGTAATAACAATAATAATAATAATAATAATAATCTGTTCCCTTAGCCCGTGAGCTACGGTCCTGATGGCACAGCCCACCACAGTTACTCTTCACTGCCTGCTGACTCAGTTTGGATTGGAAGAGACCGTAGAGATCATCTAGTTCCAACTCCCCTGCCATGGGCAGGGACACCTCCCACTGCCCCAGGTTGCTCAAAGCCCCGTCCAACCTGGCCTTGAACACTTCTGGCCATGAGGCACCTACAACTACTCTGGGCAGCCCGTTCCAGTGCCTCACCACCCTCACAGTGAAGAATTTCTTCCTTGCATCTAACCTAAATCTATCTTAAACCCATTATCCTTTGTCCTTTCACTACACATCCTTGTAAGAAGTCCTTCTGCAGCTTTCTTGTAGGCTCCTTTTAAGTATTGGAAGGCTGCTACTTAACCATACCTCGTTATTTTTTCACAGCTTAACACCCAGGGGAGTGCTACACAGGAAGGAAAAAAAACTTGCTTTGTGGTTATATCTGCATTAGCACGGCCAGAAAGCATCGTGCAGACATAGTAACAGGCAAGATCTCTACAACCGACTGGGGCAGGTAGATACAAAATGCAATGACAGTGCCAAAGGCAAGATCTGAGGCGTCTCGTAGAGAGTTTGCACATCATATCTGCAGATCAAAACCCCGCTTTATAGCTGAAGACAACTGAAGGGAAAGCAGTCTTATCAAAGGTGGCTGTATGATCTTCACTACTGTACATCCCATTCTTACAAAATACATACTTCCAAACACTAAAAAGAGTAATCTCTAACTGAAAATGGTGGCCTTTGATCTCTTCACACTGAAATCTCAGAGTGACAATTATCGTGGCAATAAGGACAACTGGTGGATGACAGCTCAGAAAGTTCATTTTTATGAGCTTCAGTGCAAAACAGCAGCTTTTCTCCTGCGATCCCCATCCACAACAGGTCAGTCATATAAGACTTTTCTTACTTTGGGAATGGGTTATATCATCCCAGCTGACTCCACTGACTTTATTACTCTGGATTGTGATAAAGTTCAGAATGCACAAACACACTCTCAAGACCAAGATTTGAAACACTATCAAGATTTTTACCCTGCTGTTGGCCTCTGTCCCATTGAAATGCTCTTATTTTCTGTCAATACGGTCTCTTCTTTCTACATTAACTGAAATTAAACACAAAACATATTCCACCATTTCTTCACGTAGATAGTGCTGCAGAAGGAAAAGGGTAAGAGACCACCTTGGTTTTCACAGCGCTTCCCCGAGACCTCGATTGAAATTAGGAAGTGGAAGAAGTCTATAAACTTGCCCTAAGACAGTGATTGAAATCCCTGTGGTATAACAGCTTGCAGAGACATTACTACACTTAATATCCACAAGCGTAGGGACTACTTTCCTTTCCGACACTCCATTTTATACCTTGCACAAAGAAACAACTCAAAATCTGTAGCGTGGTCGGAATGGCTTCTACTTCTCGCAGCCAATTTCTTATTTGCTGTTCTACAGGTTTTTTGAAAGCAATGAGGTCAAACTGAGCGGAATGGAATGAGAAAGAAACTCCCCTTCTTGAGGTTTACTTTTCACTCGGATGCCGAAACAACACACACATGCAACGATTTCAAAAGTCGAGTGGCGACATTTACGGCACAACTACTTCTCCAATCCGAATGACTGAGATTCTGGAATTGGAACTGCTGCTCAGCTGATATCACTGGAGAAGCTGACATTGGCAAAAGCTGTCTCCTGAGCGAATGAACAGCAACGAGTTTAACAAAGACCTCTTTATCTAATGCTATTAGAGCGCGCAATCAAATTCAAGTTTGAGCAAGACAGCCAAGATCCCCGGGAGCGGCTTGGATTTTCCGCACGTGCTGGCACCACGGCTGCTCCCACAGTGGGTTGGCTCACAGGTATCTAAAAAGAATAAAAATCACCGGCGCATTTAAGCAAAGCAAAACCAGGAAGAGGACTGTAATTAACTCACGTGTGAGGTGGCTGCAGCCATAAGCAAATCATAAACCGCGTATTCAAAGCAGAAACCGACCCGCCAACTTCTGCTGCGTCAGGATTGCTCGGGAGGTGCCCAATTCAGAGCAATGAGCTCACCGGAGCTTGTGTGGCCCCAAGGACACACATACCAAGGCTTCATTGCCCTACAATCTCCATCACGAAATGGGATATCATCCAGTAAGGATACGCTGCTCCTGCTCACACCAAGCTTCTTCGTTAGGAAGAAGTTCTTCCCCGTGAGAGTGGTGAGACCCTGGCACAGGGGGTGGAAGCCCCATCTCTGGAAGTTTTTAAGGCCAGGCTGGATGGGGCTCTGGGCAGCCTGATCTAGTGGGGGATGTCCCTGCCCATGGCAGGGGGTTGGAAGTAGATGATCTTTAAGGTCCCTTCCAACCCTGGCAGATCTCTGACTCTAAGCTACACCGCGTTCCTCACCTCAGCTCAGGCCTTTGACAAAGTGTCATTACTCCACATCGCTACCAAACCGTCCCTGCCGCCTGTCAAAATAAAGTTTTCTTTCAAGCGTTTCGCCTCTACGCGATGATAACGGCACCC
>NW_009702217.1:0-16707 GCF_000703405.1 Apaloderma vittatum
GAAAGCCCCCTCCCCTCCGCTTTTTGGACGGAGTGGGTGTTCAGGCAAATAGCGCAGGGATGGGTCAGGACTGCAGTCAGACAGGGTTGAGTGTGCCTTCGGGGACATGGGCTCCAACTCGACAGCAGGCCGTGATTTATAGCATTTTCAGGTCGTGGTGTATGTTCAGTACTGCTGGGCAGCAGCCACCCAAAGCGTACTTGGCGTTAAGGATAACAGGTGTAAAAAAAACCCTCTTATGGGACCTGTACTTGGTAAAAAACAGCTACAGAGCCCTCGTGTTAATACTTTCTCATCAGAATCACAAAGCAAGGACTGCCTTTGTTTGATTGGAAAATAAAACGCCATACATTGAGCATCACAGATAACCAAAATGTGCAGCTTTCCCAGTGACACCGCACTGGGAGCTGTTCGTATTTGATACCAGTTCGCCCTGGACAACCAAGTTTGTTCTCCTCAAGGTGCTGTGTACGTTAAAAAAAAAATACACAACAAACCCTAAAATTTGCTCGTGCAGAAGTTAACTAAAATCTGGCTATTTTCTCCTAACCTAGAGAAGAAAGAGTTAAGGAAACAGTCAAGGTGCAGCCAAACAATTTGGCAGATGACGCCATGAAAAGCATTCATGCTTACATAGTCATGTTAGAAACCAAGCAATACCTTTATTATGTTCAGCCTCAAGAGGATTAACTTAATATCACGTTTATTCTTAAGACAGTACTGCGAGAATGCACATCACCTTACAAACACAGAGAAGATGACACGAGTCTGCCCCAAGGAGCTTACAATTCAACTTGGACAAACACTACAAAAAATTTTGTGAACAGGAGGTGGTGAAGGAGGTTAATGCTGTCAGGTTCAAAAGAAGGAGCTTTCTGAAAAAGGGGATTGTCCCAACAATAGAAAGCGAGTGACAGAGGGTCAGGCACAAGGAGGAAGCAGTAGGAGGACAACAGTGTGAGCACAGGACACTCGATAAAAACAGATTGCAGGGAGACAGGATGGGCAGCACGGGTAGAAAAACAAGGCCCTGCAGGGTTTATAATTAACATGTAAGAATACATCTACATAATACATCATTGTTTCAGCTGTTCCATTGAAGACAACATTGGGAAATATAAATCCAAGTGTCTTTTTTTCTAATTAAAAAGCCAACCCCACACCACAGTCCCTTCCCATCAGAAATCCTACTGTAACATTAGTTCCATTATGTAGTTTGCATTTCTAAACTGGGAAGTAGGGAATACCAAAAGCTCTGCAGATGCAGAAAATACTCAAAGGAAACAAAGAAAAAAGTAATAAAAAGTATAGTTTTAAAGATGTTGTTCTTTTTACCCTATAGCATCTACTTTATATTTTGTGGCATATTTTCCAAATTCATCAGGCTGTTGAGGGAAATATCCTACTTTAAAACATTTTGGTAATTTACTGAGTTAAAATCTCATTACCCTACAATTTTCCTTCGCAGACAGAGCATGAAGAGGCCAGGCTTTGGTGTGGGAGTTGAACATTTCAATTGCTGCAGCAGCGTTGCAGTTAAGATGGAATCTCAGCAAATTTCCTTTTTTTTTTTTCAGTTTCATCTCAAGGATCCAGATACAACTTTATTCAGTTACTGTCATAGTGTAAGTGTCCTATTAAGCAAAATAGCACAGATTTTCTCTGCTACTTCTGACATAGCATTAGTGCTAAAAGACTGTGTCTATAGGGCTTAGGTACTGACAGATTAGTGAAAGGAAAAAGCTGTCATTCCTCCATTTCCCACTTTATTAAATTTTTTAACATGGGTACATTTTTGTTTTTTAAATACAGATGTGTATCAAATGCACGTGAGAGGACGTAGAGGCCAGGAGCAGTGTTTCCAGAAGGTGCAAATCACCTTCACACAGCAACAGCCATGGCTCAGAGGGCTCTTACAAACACCAGGTACTCACAGATCAGGTTTCTGCTTCATTACATTCGGCTGAGGATGCTTCTGTGGAGGAGATGAGGGTAAGGGGGTACAAGGGGCATAAAAAAACCCCACCCAGAATTACAAATTCTAGCATTTGGGAATGATCAAATCAGTTAAATCCATTGACCTCTATCTGAGCTATACAGGTAAATGCATTATTGATTTAAATTGATGTGGCTCTCTAGTCTTTGGTAGCCCGTTTATTTTTTCCACAAGGCAGCTCACGCACATAGAAGAGCACATCAAGAATTTTCTTGGTCCTGCATCGCTTGGCTGGAAAGCAGCAACAGTGTCTTCCACTCCAAACCTAAGTAATCCACAGTTAAATTTCCATGAGCAGGCAAACTGCCCACAAGCAATCATGTGTAACGGGACCATCCCAACAGCGGCTGTTCCTGCAACATGCAAGACATTTAGAGGAGGCTGAAGCCACAATATTCTGTCCTCTGGACGGGCTCACCCTTGCACGGGGTGCAGCATTTAAGCTGTTATGTCACAGTTGGTAGAGTAGTTGCACATCTTGCATGCAGATACAGAGTTTTTTTGACAGATCAGTTTGAGACTACTTTTAAAATTAGTTTGGTTCACAACTGTCAGAGTAAATTAAACCCCACGGGATCAGACCAGTGTTTAACCTAGCCCAGCATATCTTTTCTCCATCTTTGATCAATTCTTAAGAGACAGAACATGTAGAAATGTAATCTTTCCTTGGCATAACTTTCTTATTTACAGCAGCTTTAAATCTCCCTGAGTTAGTGAGTGCATCAGACCATTGTTTAACCAGCTCCCTTTTTGTTTTTTAAATAAAAAAGTTATACTTCTGTTCCTCACGAAGTTCTGCAGCAATGAACTCCACAGTTTGACTTCACACCACTTGAGAAAGCGCTCCTGTTTCTCTGTTCAACCCTGAACAACTAAAACTTCGTTCACAACTTGAGCTGTGAACAACTAAAACTAGTCCTGGCAACTGCAAGCCAAAGGCACACTTCGCACTCAATCTGCAAACAAAGCCCAAAACTGCGATTCAAAGGCATGAGCTCTATTCCTCACAGCTGACCAGCAGCTTCTGAACACCACGACATGTCAGCAGAGACACTAAGCACATATATCACTTGTTTTATCAGACAAAATTGGATTAGAGGATATGCCTAATAAAGGCCAGGAACCAGGAACTGCAGTAGGGAGGTAGATGGCAGGAATAAGTGTTTCTTGTTTAATTTAGCTGCACGTACCTCAAAGGAAGGCAGCCTCATCTCCACTGCTACTTCATGAAAATATGCCACACTCTGCATTCCACCATTCTGCAAAGATATTTATATCAGGAACTCGCGTGACACAAGAGTGGAAGCTATCACATTCAGTGTTCTGAACCCGAGGTGGCAGTAATGCTGAGTCAGCACACTGTCACCCTCCAACAGCTGTCTCCACTTTTAAGCCACTGTGAATCTGAGGACTGTGGCTCAGAGACTTATCTGAGCTCTTACCAGAAAAATAAATTAATCTGTCATTGTCATGTCACAAATACATATCAGAGCAAGAGTAGGAATCCTGAAGTATTTCTAAGTGTAGTAACATGAAATGCAGAAACCTGCAGAAAGCCCTCTGGAAGTCCAGGCAAGCAGTACTGCTGCTGGTGGGTGTCTGAACACGTACTTGAGATAGCGCCAGGTGAACAGGAAAGCTAATCAAAACTCCACCCCACCCACCCCCCTTTAATTATTGCTTGACAGAGAGAAAAGAGAAGGAAAAGCTGGGAAAGTCACTAAATCATCACAAAAGCTAGAGGCCAATGACAAAAAAAATTCTAGAAAAGTGTTGACAGCAGGCCATAAGGCTGTCTTGGAACAAACACATTTAATAAAAGGCAACACACTTTAAAAAAAAAAAATCCACAAACGTGTAAAATACTCAAATGGCAGGTCATTTCCGAAGGAGTGACTGAGGACTAAAAGGTACCGTGGAGTGGAGGAGCATCCGGACTGCCCGCAGGGCACCGGCTGGAGGCAGTGACTCGAGATGGCGCTGCAGTCCCACAAAGCTGCCACGCTGGGCGGGCAAGGCCACCAGCGAGGGGATCCAGCCGCCCTGCCAAAGCCCTGGACAAGAGGTCACCGAGCTGCTGTTTAGGGAAGGTGAAGGCCTGGCTGGGCTGAGCATCTGCATGCTTCAAACCACCGGCAAAGGACTGCACACCCAGTTTCCAAGTAATTTCTCACCGTAAGGTCCAAGCTGCTGTTTCTAATCCCCAGCTTAGAGCTAACGGGGCGATTGAGTCCTGTTTTCTGACCAGACATAAAGAAGTTGAGCGCCTTACCCACTGCCAGACTTTGCAGCAGTGCAGGAGCTGGCAGTTCAGAAAGTACCACCGTGACATCTTCCTAACGGTTTTATTTCTGCTCCCAACCTCCCTGCAGCCACTAGCTCGGCCCAGCCCAGCCCCACACCTGGTGGTGATGTTCATCCACCCTCAAGGCCTGCTCCAAGCAGGTCCAAATGGTGCAGTTACAAGGCTACAGAGACTGAGCTATGGAGATCAACAAGAAGGTTAAGGGCAGAAAAGTTGACTTTAGAAAAGATTTAGGAAAACCTCTATAAAAATAAGCAGGTTAAGAATTCCCTTTGTATCCCTCTGTGATGAACAGGCCTTGGGCACCTTTACTCCCATGTATTGCTCTGTAAGTCAGCTTCACCATACAAGTCAATCACCAGTCACTCTGTCCAGACAGAGCATCAACATCATAAAAGTCTCTAAATACAGCCAAAGTGGCAGCTTTTTGGTCAGTCACAGTAACCTGGTGTTCAGCAGCTTGGGGGCTGTCTTCAGAACAACATAACGAAGGTATGGCTAGAGGAAAAATGACATCACCACATCACCCTGCCACGTCCACAGGATTCAGTTACCAGACACAAAGGAGTGCTCTGCACTCTTAATTCTTTTCAACAGCAAGTCAGCTCGCAGCATGTGAACACCAAGGTATCTGGAGCCCCAGAATTCAGCTTCAAGAAGCTTCTCCACTTCACTAAACACATGCTGCTGCTCCCCTACCAGGCAGGGAAGGGGCAGCAAAAGGCAACAAGTCTCAAAGCACTTCATCAGTAAACGAGATCCAATTCCTATCTCAAAGGTTCCAGGACTGCAGAGAGTTTAAAACACAGGTGGTTTGTGGGCCACGAGGAAGAGGAATTCCAGGCCTCTGAAGGTTTGGTCTAGGACTAAGCAGTCCCCTAGACTCTTCATTTCAGTGTGGAAGGCAGATCCATTGCTCACAGTCCGTGTCATTTGCAGTAATAAAAGATATGGGAGCTGTCAGTGCTAGCAGCCAACATTTAGCAATACACTGAAGCTGTGCTCATACACGTAAGAATAAAATCCCCTTCTCTGCCTCAAACAGTTTCAGGGGTGTCAGTTAAAACCACGGGGTCCAGCAACATATCAAGCAGAAAGACCATTATGAAGCCTCAGGGAGGGAGGGATGGGAGTAGAGCTTGCATCTGAGACAACGTCAGCCAAGGTTGGGGGAAGAGGGGGAGACCGGTGTGTTACATTTGCAAACTCAGCTTAAGGTCTTTCTTCCCCTCTTCCCCCATCCCTCTATCCCTTCTTTCCCCAATTTCCTATTGCAGAGACTCTGCTGCCAGAGAGTGTGATCAGGGGATAATTAAGACACAATGTCTGCGTGGCCTTTATAAAAAGGAAAAGTGTCCTGTGTTGTGGAGAGTAAGGAGTGGGATGTCTCCTCCTGCCGTGTATCTGAGGAAAGTTCAGTCACGATGTCCAGCCCTCACTCCAGTGATGAGCAAAGACTGGCAGAGCCAGGAGAGAAAAACCTGGCTTACACCACAGGTAGAACCCACGGATGTGGTAGGAACCTGTACAGGGGAGGGTAAATCTGAAGCACCACTTTAAACAAAGGCTTCCTCATTGGAAGTGCCATTGATTTTGAAGAAAAGTTTGGCATCATCCATCTTCTGTTTTTTCTCTCTCTCTAGCCTACGTCTGTAGCAGACCAGGTAGATTGGAAGGCAGAAACCCAGGAAGCTCACAGCAAGCAAACCAACATTCACCTGCAGGAACAAAGACAAAACAAAATCAGACAGGCTGGGAAGACGACAACCCAGTCACGCATGTCAAAGTGTCAGAACCTGTCCCACGTCACTTAGCTGCAGGCAAGCCAAGAGACGCCCTGCTCAGTGTATTGGCAACAACCTCCACTGTATTTATGTTTACGCTCCTGTGCCCAGAGCGCCACATGTACAAGCTAAATGCTGCAATTTGTGCTTTGGATCAGGGCTGCGAGAGTCTTGTTCCACAGAACAGGCAGGGCTGTTTAAGCTGCAATTCTTTTACACCAGGTTTGACGACTGAAGAGCAACAGGCTGCTGGGGTAGGCACATGTAGCCTAAATCCCAGGACTCTTCCCACAATCACCCATGTCACGATTTTATTGAGCTGCCCCGACAGACTCTCCTCAAGACACCACATTAGCTGTACACTCAATAGCCACTTGGCTTTTCGGACATTAGCACCAGCAAACCAAAATTTACTAGTAATTGGAGCTAACAGCTCTCTAGGGCACAGAGTATTTCTACTGCATTTTGAGGTCCACAGAGGTAAGTCGCTTTTACTTGACAGATTTTGACTCACAACACAAACTGTTAGCAGAAAGTGCTCTCCCAGCCTTATCTGTTCCTCCCTTTCCATACACCAGCATAAGGGCTAATGCCTTTCCCTCCCAGAGAATCATTGCTCACACAGGGAGGCGCCTCCTGGACAGCACCAAGGTAGCAGCTGACTGAGGGACATGTAAAATTCCAGCTGTATTCAAACCTTGGTCCCTGCACAGGAGTCCCCTTGTTTTCAAAGAAACGAGCGAGTGAACCACCAAGCTTTCACACTAAATTTGAGAAGAACTTGCCCAGAGAGGGTCTCCTTCCAAAGGTCCCGTCAATGCCATGAAAAGAGGCTGCTGCAGAAGGGCGAAGAGGGCACTGATCAAGGACTGCAACCCTGTCAAGCTGCCAAACTGAGTAGAGGGGTATCTGTCAACAGAGAAAGCAACAGCATTATTATATGTCACCTTGACTGTTCACATCACCCAGATCAGATTACATTCCCAGTTGACTAATACAAGAGAGCACAGTCCCAAGACAGGCACAATATGAACAACTTCTCTCGGTTTAGGGCACAACTACCTCGGTTTAGAGTGTTTCCTGTACCCAGTGGTGTGCACAGTGCTCTCTAGAGCAGAATGCAGCTGCTGACAAGGCTGGAGCCTTCCTCTCCACGCTAGTCTCATCCTGAGCTCTCAAACTCTAGTATCAGATCCAGCACTTGTTTTGTTTTGCAGCTGTACCATAGGCAGGTGGAAGTGCTTAGACAACCACTGTTCCTGTTGCAAAGGGAGAAGTGTTGATAGTTACAAGTTAAAAGCAGGGCCTCTTTATCCAGATGACAGCATTTGCGGCTAAGCAATCATTTTCATCTGGTCATAACAATTTGCTCTTTAGAAATGAGTGAAACCTGCACAACAGGTTAGTGTGTGCTTTCCTTTTTAGAGGACAAGTCTGATCCTATGTCAAACTAAACAATACTGTTGACTGGAAGCGCTGAATATCAGATACTGCTGGTGGAAAAATAAATTTCAGAAACAGTCCGACATCTTTCTCTTTCCATGACCCTTGTTTAAAAAGGGTCAGGTTAAACCAAGCTTGGAAAGAAAGAAGTGGAATAAAATCTTCAAATATTCAAAGAAGTCACATTCAAATCAAAAATACCACACACGCCAGGAAGTTCCAGAGAGTTGCAATAGTCAAACAGGATTAGTTTGCAAGCAAGTTGGTAAGTACAGCAACAGGCATTTACCCTGCCCAAGACAAAAATCTTTTACTTCCAGCTCCCAGGGAACCAAAAGTTTATACATTTTTGAAGCAGAGTCTCAGATGGGTTTTCTAATCTGGATTCCCCAGAGACCGGCACCAAAACCTTTGGCAGGAGGAGTCTGTGGAGTTCTGGAGTCTCCACCCATGGAGATATTCAAAACCCAACTGGACGCAGTTCTGGGGAACCTGCTCCAGCTGATCCTGCCTGAGCATGAGGGTTGGACCAGATGGCCAAGAGGGCCCTTCCCCCTTCAACAATTCTGCAAAGCTCTGAAAGATAACAGCTTCTTTTGCTCCTCTGTCCAACAGCTCAGGACAGAGAGGCAGATCTGTTTTCAAAACCAAAAGCATTGCTTAATAAGGAAGAGAGTATTTAAACTCAGCTATCGATACTTTTCAGAAGTTGGAAACAGGCTGGATGACCGGTGCTTGGAAAGGGAGTAGGCATCACTAATAGTATCTTGAGCAATGCTTTACCAATGTAATTTCAGAGCAGACCAGTAGCAATGTATTCAATTACGTTAATGTTTTACATGGACACATGCACATAGCTACTCATTAGAAGGCAAAAAAAGCCTTGAGTTTTTACTATATAACCTTAGTGTCAATAGCCTAATCTCACCTGACGCCCACATTAAGCTGTGCCTGTCTCGCTGCAGGAGCTGTGCCAAAGGGGTTAGCTGTTTCTAAACAAGGGATCAGCTAGGACTTTAAGTCCAGCTACTGTCATATCCAGTGGTCACTGAGGAGACAAGTTGCATCATTTTTCCCCTCTGAGCACAAAGACTGTACTTCCCGATCTCTCTCTCGCCTGGACAGTTTGTCATCCCAAACCAGTTTATCTGGCCAGCCACATAGCACAGGTAGACTTACACAGCCGCATAGAGGCCTCCCACAGCAGAGTGGATGAATCCTCTCACAATTGTGTGCAAAATGAAGGAAAGAATCTGGAAAGACAAGCAGAAAAATGTCACGTTTTAGGTAACGCCTACACATTCCAGACCCCAACATACAAACGTTCCTAAAAGCTCTTCTCCTTTCTAGCACAAAGGTGGGCTTGAGCAACCCAGAATCAGAACCTGAAACATCAGCACAAGGGAAGAAATTTGTACTTGTCATTAAAAGCCCTGTTTTTCCTTACTTTGCAAAGGCTAGCATGTAGTGCCCTCTGAGGTTAACCACATACAAGACCCATCTCATTCGTAGATGTCACTGCTGCGGGGACATGTCCCCAGCAATCTATGGCCAGGGTCACAATGCTTTTTCATTGTCCCTGTGGCCAGTTTAATTAATTTTCCACAAATTGCTGCAGACAATATGCAAAGTATGAGCAAACTGCATCTGTTTGCCTACGTCATCAAGGCATGTTTAATTACAGCATAAAATCACTGAACTCCTTTGTCAAAAACAGGTGATGCCACAAAAATAAATATTTAAACAGGTACCACTGGGCATAGCATCTGATGCAGAAATAACCTACTGTATCTATCAGTGTCATGTGTCTTATAGCAAATTTTCTGACCATCAGCAGCTTAATCTGAGCTCAGGTTAAACGCACAGGCACTGCTGAGAGGGTCTTGGTAGGAAAGGATTTGTTGTTACAGAGCTCGGCTGCAGAAACTCCTAAGTGCAAACAAATTGTGGATCAACTCTTGATATTTCAACTATAGCTGCTTCTTCAGGTTCTTGAGAGGTGGGAATTGTACAGTATTATATTTTTCAACTCTAAGACTGCCCTTCCCAAAGCAGTACCGAAGCCTCCCAGCAGGGCTGGAAAGCCCTCCTGCCACTACCTGGCTCTGCTGGCCTGCAGGACCTCCTGGCACACCCACCCGTTTGACATATTCACCTGCAATGGTAGATTAGGAATAAGACAGGTGATTCCAAATCCAACCAGCAGGACATTTGTGAATGCAAAGGCATTGGTGGCATTGGTGATTTTCTGGATCTGACGATCACGCTTTTTCTTTTTCTTGTCACTTCTGGAAGGAGAGTAAAACCTATGTTAAAAAAAGCACTTTCAGCAGCTACTGGAACTAACAGCAAGATTCTCCACATATCACATCAACTTTATCTAAAGCAGTTTGGCTAGAGGACTGCCTACGGATGTGGTGGGATCTCCATCAGTGGAAGCTGAGAAACATCTGGGCAATTATTTCAGTGGTGTTACTCTTACTGTTAGGCTAGAAGGGAAGTCTGAGCCTCCTCTACTACAATTTAAATGCGCTCTTCTTGACTGATCTTAGTGGACATGGAAGAAAGTTTGGTCCTTTCCTCTGCAATTATCAAGTCTTCCTTCGGGCTTTCTTTTCTATACTGATGAACCAATATTCTTTTCAGTCTTTCATCACAGAACACATTATGCAGAACAGAGGAGGCCTGCTACGGGGCTGCGTGTCCCGTGTGGCGCACACTACGCACTGCTCAGCGTTGCTCTCCTCATTCTCTTCTGAGCCATCATCGCATTCTTTCATTCGCCAGTCCATGATGTACCCAATCACAGGTGCTGTCAGCAAGCACAGCAGCTGCAATACCCCAAAAATGGAAGTGTAGAGAGCCACTGCAGGGGGGGAAAAAAAAAAAAAGTTTTCAGTCAAACAGCAACAACAGGAAAACAGACAGAATAAGAACAGGCCACCCATGGGGAGGAACATTCTCATTAAGAGCTCAGACCCCAGATGCTCAGATGCTGACAGGCAGGGCTGAAGGAGGTGAGACCAAAGCCCCACTTCATCATTTAGCCTCCCAGACATACTGCGTGCACTTGCTTCAACCACCCTGATCCCGTGCGAGTGTTCTCTGAGCAGCATCAACCCAGCAGCAGGCAGGGCTACAGAAACAGAACCCAGCAAATGCTTAGTGCCAATGAGTTTTCCTCTGGGAAGGGAAATTCTTATATTCTGCACAGGGAGCCCTGCCTTAGTCATCTCCTCTTATGCCTTGCTGGGAGCTGCAGCTACATCTTCTACAGCTGGGAAGCTCTACTGACAACAAGCCAGGCTGGGAAGGTAAGAACTAACCCACTTTGTGCTGAACAGACAAGTTTGGAGGCAGAAGGAGGGGAGATTAGCAGCAAAAACAACACAGCATTTGAGTGCAATCACTAAAAACCTCAAACTGACGAAAATTCCGCACGTGTTACAGATGGGAGAAGCATCTACATGACTTGCAAAGGGAAAGCTGATGCCAGCAGACTTAGAAGAAACTGTTTCCTCTCATTACTGATCGGTTCCTCCACCCTGCAATGCTTAGTCCACTTCCTCTCTACAGCCCACATGATAGATCTGCAGGCAGCACATAGCCGGGTTAGTGACTCGTGGCGTACCACAGCTCCGAAATAAGGATGTACTTGTGAAACTGCACCTCTCAGCACACAGTGCTTAAAAGTTACAGCACTGTAAGCAAAACAACCAGAAAGAATTTCAGTTTGTCCATCCCAACACATTTCTACATCTAGCCAAAGCAGTATAGCCAGACTTTACACCAAAAATCAACTTGGTAATGAAGTTTCCAGAAAGCCTCTCTCTCCCATACTGTTGTAGCAAACCCCAACACAGCTGCCTTGCTGTGCCCAGGCATGACACCTGACGATACTTTCCTGGCTCCCATTGCTGGCAAGGGAACCAAGAGGAACTTCCAACTCCTACTTCGACGCTCACATTCATGTCCCCACTACCTCTGCAAAGGCAAGCCCTGAAGTGGCCCCACATCCCGTCTCATTATAGCAACTGCTGTAGCCAAGAGAGACAGGTGCCATCACCCTCTGCAAACACTCCTGGAGCTGATTTGCCGTTATCTGGTTATTTTTTTAGTAGTGGGTAAGACGCAAGCCATGCTGTCACATTTTTCTCTCTTCATGCTATTCTGGACACTTAATCTTGGGCTCTCAAAAACAAGAGCAGAAACCAACTTGAAGTAGGGAATCAAACTTATGGAGTTAGCAAGAAAAGGGTCTGCTAGAAAACAGGGCCTCCTCAATTTATCTATCATCTTAAAAAAGCATTCTTTCCCTGAGGAGGAAAAAAAACCCACCTCAATACCCAGAAAACACCAGAAGTAGATACGGCAGAAATAGAAGCTTGGATAGAGCAAATAAGGGGTGCACACATGGGAACAGACCTTTACATCCACCGCTCTGCATGTCCTTCCCTCAAAACTATCCTGAACAAGCACCTCGTACAGCTGAGTTTTCCAGCCCACTCTTATCCTCCTACCCAAGTTCTTCAAATATTCCCAGATTTGAAAGCCAGATGACAATTTATAAAAAGATGTGTCTGGAACTTAAAATCTGGCTGCAACACATCTACTCTCTCCTGCCTTACTACAACACAATTATACAGTCATTTACAGAGCTACAGAATTCCTCAGCTTCTCCCTCATCCTTGGGGTTTTTTCAGAAGATGGGTAGCCACAGGTCAACTGCTTTTTCCACCTCTAGGTTTCATGACAGCTCTAAGTCACCGTTATCTGCAGAGGCAGCAGGACTTTGCAGGACACAGTGCCTCACTGCAACTTTACTCCCTGTCTAAATGGTTTTCCCCCACATCCTTCTCTCTTGTTCTACTGCTGGAAATATTTAAGTTTCCTTTGACTTTATTTGTAGGATTGACTTAACTCTCTTCTGCCCTTGACATCTGCTACTGAGAGCAGCTGCAGGTGGAGGGAGCTGTTTAAACAAATTACGTTCAAGTAAATAACTGCCAGAAGAACAAGGAATCCAAGGGAACACCATCTCGTCCTCTCCTAATCTGCACAGATTACACTTCTAGAGAGCTGCACATGTCTCGGAATGGCTCTTGTAGCCTGACACTGCTGTGACTAGACAATACCACTGTTTTGCTGATGCCATGGAAACACCAAGACAGCAGACTGCATTGCAAGCCCAGGCTACATTCAGGGGGAGGAGGAGGAAAACGGGAAGAAATCTCAAGGGTGGCACAGATAAAAGATGCAATAGATCCAAGAGGCACATCCCTTTTTCAACACAGAACTTGATCTAAACAGAATTGGCAACATATATAGCTAATATGAATTCTAAAATAGCAAGGAGGGGAGGGGATGAAAAAAAAAATTAAAGAGGAATAACTAGAGCAAGCCAATGTAAAAAGAAGGGAAAAAAACCTCAGTGTGAAAGACTTGCAAGGTAAGCAGAAAACTAAGCTGTGTTGGGAAAGGTAGGCAGTGTGAAGTTTGTCCTGTTTACTGTTTAATGTCTAAATTGCCTCTTGAGGCAGGAGATAGAGCTGAATGCTGCAGGCTGTCAAAGGCTCAAGAAATAAAGCAATTCAGGGAATGCCAGGGCACTTGGAGTTCCCTTCCCTCCCCCAGAGCTCACTCCTGTTTTCAGAGGAGTGCCTCTTGATTTATCAGCTTCATGCAATCCAGATTTAACAAGTTTGAACTGGATCTTACTACAAAGGGAAAAAAAAAAAAAGGCTAAGTCTCATTTTGCAATCCTGGGTATTTTCAACAACAGTAAACTAATGTACTCTTTCCTGTTTGCTCCATGTACTGAATCAGAGCTATAAATACAGATGAGTCCAGCGCAGCGAGCACCCCTGAGCCTTTCCAGCACACACTAAGCTGCACAAAACAGCTATGACTTCACTTCTCCCACCCCCAGTTGCTGGGCTGAGAAACCTAGTACAGCCATTAGTCATGAGAGTCAGCTGCTCTGTACTTTATGCTTGCTTAGGATAAGCAAAGCAAATACCTGGTGAAATAGGTTTTCCAATAATAAAAAAAAAAATAAATATCAGAGTCCATCCTGAGAAGCTCCTTTCAACAACTCATCTGGTGAAATAACATGGAATAGTATTTAACAGACACTGAGCTAAAATTAGCTTGACATTCAAGCATCTACTTTGCTGCCCCTGTTTTGGGCTAGTTCCAGCCCTCCGCTGGGCCCTATCAGCAGCTGTCAGCCACACCGACACCATCAGTTGCCATACACTGGGTAGCTGCTGAGTAATCAGGCTCACTGCTCTTTCACAAGGACCAAGGCTGGGTCAGATCCCAGTTCCAAGGAAGCAGATAAAAGTTTTCAGGTTACCCTACCTTGATCTTCATCTCCAGACAGAAACTCAAGGATGGTATTCATAGCTCCCATGTAGAAGATGAGCCGCAGCTGAGTGACACACATGGTGATAAGGCTGAGCAACAAGATTGGACTGAAGACACTCTTCATGAAGGAGGGAGAAGCTGCAGAAGGAATAACAGAGTCTCTGAAAAAGGCAACAGACCTTTGTAAACACATAGAATTCCAGAAAAGGCTCTTGTCTCTGGCTTAGCAGGTCTTCTAGCTAGTCATTCTGACACTGCATGCCAGCGGCAGCTCCAAGGACTGCACAGTTAGCAATTTTCTGGTGCCTTTCAAACTTCTACAACGAACACCTATAGATACTTGGAGTTTGGCTACCAGTAATCTGGGCAAGGGAACACAAAGGAAGACTCACCCTAATCCTGTGGATTACAGCAAAAAGAAGATTCAAACCATTTGTTTTTGCTATATTCCCGAGTAAAGAAGGTTTAGTCATGATGGCAAAGGCCTACCTAAGGGACTGCAGTGACCAACTGTGCTGCCCTTCTGCAGCCACACCAGTTACCCGTGCTGTTGTCCCCACGACTGGCAACACCATATGGCATAATTAGGCAAGCATACAAGGACAGGGTTCCTTATATAACTCAACTTGTATTTAAATAATGGTGGCTGGCACACAGCCCCGGCAACACATGGATCACGTATCGCTGTCTCTTATAAACAGGTCTGGAGAAGAGCAGAGAGGCTGAAAGCCTTGTGTCAGCCCAAGCATCCCTGGGGCACTCATAGAAGCCCACCTGCGCTGTCAGGCTGGCACTTCACTTCCAGGTCCACCGTAGACAGACAGAGCTTGTTGTTCTCTTGCAAGGCCGTCGGCTCCTTGGGGCCCTTCATGGAGCTCCCCACACTGAGACGGCGCCCTACAGTTGTTACTTGCTTGTAAAACTGTTTCCCAGTGATTTTGTGGTCAAATCCCAGCCAGCTGAACTTTATTTTCACCCTGTTGGGCAGTAAAGAGCATGAGAGCTGCAACATAGGGTGAGGAATCAGAGGCAACAAAGTTGCAGGAGTCAGAAAGATTATGTGTGGATTTAAGGCACTAGTTTCCATCTTCAAACCTACAAATGGTCTGGATCCAGAGCACAGAGATACTTCCCCTGGGCCACTTTGGCATAGGTCAATAAATAAATACTTAGGAAAAAAAAAATCTTTCAGTGGTCATAATTCCTGCGCTTTGGAAAGTTTCATTTTCCACAGCTATTCACCAGTCAAGGCATAATTCTAATGGCAGGCATAATCCTCAACCAAAGAAGGTTGCAATGAACAGCAATAAACAACATGCAAGGAAGTTCCCTGCCCATTCCTCTAAATTAGCCACACCAGCACCTTCTAGAGGATTAAGAATGGGATTAGCCCTCAGGGCCAGTCTAGAGGACACTTACGAATAGTCCATGTCTTCCGGTCCTGGGAAGGGTTCCAGTGGCCAGTTGAAGAAACAGTTGAGGAAAACTAGTCCTGCACAGCTTGCCCAGACAAGCAGGATAAGGATGAAGGAGACCCCGAAGTCATATATAACCTGGAAATCACAAGCGAATATGGTTTTGGCTGTAAGAGCAGAAAGACACTTCAATAATCTTTGAAGGAGGCCTGAAAGGACACCTTGGGAAAGAAAAATACGCTGCATTTAAAATGGGTTTAGCTGAAGTGGTAACAAAAAACAGTTCTGTGACATGCAGACTTTGAAAGAGATATATATTCACAACTTTAAGAGCACCTATAGCAACAACACAACCTCCAGATGGAACAGCACACAGCTGCACTGCAGACGACTGCCAAAGGACTTTCTCTCTGGAAAGCCAGCAGGAACTTCCCTGCACACTTGAGACTGGCTTACCTTTACTATATCCCCCTTAGGCTAACTCTGCAATGAAACATCTCGGCTTCAGAACCACTAAGTGATCTACCAAGGCAGCCCAAGTGACCATCTCTTCTGTCCCTTCAGTGCTGCTTGCTAGCTCTGAACTGTGTTCAAAGCCAACCACCTGTGACAATCACAGAGAATTAAATATACACGTGTATTAAAATACATATATATACACTCCTAAGAGTTTAAAAAAGAAAGCTTTCATTTAAAAAATATCTCCAGTTCTTCACTTAAAGCCTTTAAAATTTTACTGCCTATTAGCAGACAGTTCTCTCTGTAGTATTTGTTGAGTTCTTGAGGCAGTCACTTGGGAAGTCTTTAACAGACAGGAACTGAATCTTGCAAAGGCACATCTTAAAGTGCTTTAACAAATAGTCTTTCATTCTTGCCACATTATTGCTAAACGGTGCAAGACTCCAGCACAACACCACCAGTCATGAGTCACGATCCCACGGCCTCACCTTGATTCCTGGAAAAGTCACAGCAGAGGAAGCATAGGAGCCAATCATCAGAGCAATGAACGTGGAACGAAGGTCACCAAACATGTTGGGCAGCTGGGGAAAGAAAATTCATTGCAACAGGCTGCTGCCAAGGGAAGGAGGCTTTCTCGAGAAAATATTGGCATTTAGGATTAAGATTACTGGACAGCAGAATCTGAAGCAGCCAGTTTTACTCAAGAATGACTTAGCTTTTCAGGACATTGCTCTGCAGGTTGCAATGGTGTCTCCCGTGTCAGGGAATGTCTACAATCCAAGATTTATGTGCTTAATGACACCGCTTCTTTCCAGACTGACAGCATACTTTGCATCATTTACCTTTAGCACAGCAGTGACTGCTCCAGCCCTTTTTAAGAATTCTGTACGCCAAGCCTGTAGCCACCACCTCTTTTCCTCTCAAAAAAAGAACATG
>NW_009702217.1:16738-19462 GCF_000703405.1 Apaloderma vittatum
ACACACCACCCTGGCTTTAGGCAGGAGTTGTTGGACACAGGCTAGGATTGCTGCACAGTCTGCACACACCCTGCAACTGCCAGGTTTGTTTATGCTCTTTGGGTCAGCACCCAAATCTTTGCAGTAGACCAGAAAGATCCTGTTATAACAAGAAGGAACAGAGACAAACATGAACTGTGTTGCTGTTTGCATTTCCACTTCTAGCTAGGTCCCTGGCTCCCTCTATGAAAGCACACCCTACGTAAGGGGCTAAAGCTGATTGGGAAAGCAAAGCTCTCAGTAGGGACAGCTGGAAGCAGCTCACAGCAGCCACTTCTGCCACCTGAGCAGCAAAAGCACTCCCAGGCTGCTTCTCCAGCCCCTGCTTCCACTCAGGATCCAAATGCAGAAGGAGCTGTTAGACTCTCCCACTCCCCTGGGAAAGGAGAAACTCCCTGTTTTTCTGAACAGCCAGAAGTGAAAAAGTTTCCATCACTAACCAGTGACGGCCTGCAAACTGGAAATTACAGGGAGAAGCTCTGAAGTTGTAGGCTGCAGAGCGCTCAGTCGATACCTCCTGAAGCTGGTGAACAGGCAGAGATTCTGCTGCAGGCAAGCAGATTTCCCTTCCACCTCCTTTTTCAGGTCATTTACTCCCCAAATTCACTTGGGCATTACCACCATGTCAAAGCAGGACACTGCAGGTGCCTTCTAGGCCTGAAAGCATAACCAGCATCTTATCTGTTTAAAGATGCTGCAGAACAAAATGCTTTGGAGAATATTAGATCGAGTCTGAGCAAACAAATGCTGTCATCGCATTCCCCTTCCCCTGCTGAAAAACAAATCCATCTTTCCCAGGAGCAGCATATAAGGCAAGCAAATCTGGCTTGTGTCATGGCAAGACCAGCGTGTTTATGACACAAGTATTCCTGTGCAGGAACACTCTAGGATCCATCTGGCTGTTTATCATCCCTCTGTCTCACTGCAGAGCTTCCTATGCAGTGCAGTCTCCAGGTCCTCGGATAACCCCGAGCCAGGGAACAGCAGCAATGATGTGCCGAGCCCGCTGCTGCTGCTGGTGAAGCCCGAGCAGACACACACGGCGGAGGCAGAAAATGCTGCACTCCTCTGCGGCGAGGATCCCCACACCCATCCCCGGATCCCCGCATGTGGGATTGCTGCCAACAGGCTGCTTTCAAGAGCTGCAGACAGGAAATGGCAAAGGATCCAAAGGTCTGTTACCAGGCACAAAAAAAAAAAATCTCTGCTTGGAAGCAGCAGCCTAAATAAACACCCCAGAAAATAGCATCTGCAGAATACAATATCTGCAGGTTGCAAAAAGGCTAGTCACTGCCACCAGGCAGGGCATTCATTTAATCTCAAATACCCCAAACCTAAAATAATCTCCAGAAATTACAAGAAACAGCTGCTCCTGCTGAGGAGCACAGAGTAGGGCAAGAGCTCCACAAACACAGCTGCTTCTTGGCTCAGGCTGGTTTTCCCCGGAGCCCCAAAGACTACAAAAAGCCTTTTTCATACAGCAGGCAAGCAACTCCCAGGTGGACCCCCCTGCTCTGAGGGCTACTGGAGACACAGAGCAGGCCTGAAAGCAAGCAGTCATGTCCAGGAAAAGCCAAGTCTGTTTCTGTCTCGATGGGGACAGAAGTCCTAGAAAGCCTAGAGATTTCCTAAAATCCCATTTGGCACCAAGCAAGCAGCTAGATTTAAAAGAAAAAAAAAAATGACCATAGGAGATTTAGGGTCTTATCCAACTCAACCAAAGCAGAAACTGCAAACACCAAGTGCCTGGAAGGAAAAGAAATCTGAGGCTACCTGAAGGAGCAGAGGGAAGGTGAATAAAAGAAAGCAGTTTATACCCGGACAGAAACCCACTCAAACTGTACCAGCACTAGCAATGCACCCGCAGGTCTCATCTAAAGACCAGCTACTAAAATAGCACACAGTATTTACTAAGCCATTTTTCATGCTGTCTTTATAGCAGCAAGCACTGGAAAAAGTGAACCATAGAGAAAAAACCCCAAAACAACACATAAGCCACAGAGCAAGTGGGCTCTTTGTTTTTCTGCCACCAAGATCTGATTCTCATTCTGATCTTCTCCCTGCAGGCCAGAAGGGACTCCTTCACTAACTTCTGCCCATTCTTGTATGACAGCCTCAATTCCGCAAGACCTACAATGACAGAAACGCTTGAGCCTCCTGTTTAAAGGTCAATAATATTCAACATATTAACTTTATGCCCTGTCTGCCATATGTCTGCCATAACTGCTTTTTCCTGGAGTCCTTTATTACACCTATGCAATCCTAAACTGATAACACAGTTTCCTCCTGCAGATTTTCTCATCTGCCCTGTACTGAGTTTAAGACCTTTGATAATTTTTTAATAATTTTTTCAGCTTTTCCTGGAGATAATCTTTATGAAACAGAAAAAAAAAAAAGGTACCACAGGAGTTATTTCCCTCCTCTTGCAAGACTGAAAAAACAGTATAGAAAGTCAGGGGACCGAGAACTAGATTACTGGAGAATGGTATTTTTGCTCAAGCTAAACTTTGTTTTCCCTATCAGAGGTATATTTGGAAGTTATACAGACACTAAAAATATGTTCTCCAGGAAAGCCTCAAACTGCCCGCTTTGTCCAAAGCATATGGAAATTCCTGTTCCCGTTCTCCAACAAACAAAAGATCACAGAGCCCTAAGTTTTCCTAATATTTCCTAGCAGAAAAGATT
>NW_009702217.1:19472-32263 GCF_000703405.1 Apaloderma vittatum
CCTCCCTACTCCGATTAAAGGGTGCTGTCTCTAGCAGAAAAAAAAAAAAAAAGAGAGAGAGCAAAGCAGCTGTAATTCTTTGAAAGGAAAACAGGACAGAAAACAATCTATAAAAGGCCCTTTGTGGTAATTTATCACACATGTTTGTTTCTTTGCATGAAATAGCTTCAGAGCAGAACCAGTGCCAGATTCCTGTGTTGCAGTCAGAGCCACCAACACAGATCTGTTTCCATTTCCAATCTTCACTTATATTGGCTAAGACCAAGTCACGAGGCAGAAATCTCCCCTCTGAATTTCAACAACAGGCACAGTCTGACCTTGTTCCCAGAACTGGAAACAGCTCCGCTCACTTGCTTCCCCCTCCTCCCCAAGCCACAACGCAAGGCACCCAGAAACGACAGCTTGCTTTGGCTCCGCAGCTTGCCATGTGCTTTCATCATACCCTGGGGACTTGTTACTGAAAAAGGCTTCAAAGCCAAGAGGCAAGGCTTCATGGAGCGCTGTCCCAGGCAGTAAAATCCCCAGAGGTCCTGTTTACGCCTCGCACGGGTGCTGAGGATCCCCATTTCCTGCCCTGCCATCAGATCACACCAGCCCCACACACACAGGTGTCCTGGGAGATTTCAACACCCACTAAAGCACCCCAAGCCACAGTACCTTGGGAGCATGCCCACCCCACACGCTGCAGGGAGTCCCTTCAGGGCCACCTTGCTACCAAGTCAAACTATAACCTGCCCGGGGTGGCCGAGGACCAGCTCACCTACCAGCGGGTTTGACCCATTTCCTGGAGCGCTTCGGGTCACTTGCAGCTGGCAGGAGAAGAAGTCACCTTGCTTTGACTTGCGCGTGCACGTGCAGTCAGTGTCTGTGTCAGCCAGAACAGGCTTACTTGGCACCAGAACTTGATTAGTGCTCACCGCCTATGTAATGAATGGCCTTAAAAAGGTCTTCGAGCCTCCCCTTTCAGCACTTTAGCCTCTCACAACGCAGAGCACAATGCACACAAGCCACATTGCCTGGAGACTGCAAGCATGGACCCATCGTCCCTGTGTGGAGGACCCTCAAGAGATCACCATGCCACCAAAGAAGATTGCTCTCAACACGCCAATCGTGAGCACCACAGCTTGCAAGCAGGACCATGCAGGGACAAAAAGTTGCCAATGAGCAAAATACACCTGCTTTAAACAGTCATGACCACAGCTCTGCAGTGATGCAGGTGAAGTGCTCCCCTCCCAGTTTACACTACTTTTAACCCCATTCACATGGCTCAGGTACCGAAATGCCTCTGTGCAGCTCTGCAGGGAGGCACAAGCAGCTACATCTGGGTTTGAGAAGTCAGCCCTGAAGCCACCTCAGCTCTTTACAAAGCACTGTCTGGAGGGCACGGGCTCCACCTGAGGTCTTCCTGTGTGAACTCACAGCATAGCTACTTGCTTCAGACCTCCTCAAGGCTTGGATTTCTTCTTGAAAGATTTGACCTTTTTCCTGCTGTTGTACTTTCTCAGTGCTGTGCAACTGGCTCACTAACGAGGCCACTAATAAGTGTCTTTAGCTCCCTTCTTCTGGTGCTAAAAGCCACAGTACAGCACATCCAGTCTATTTCTGCCCTACCCTTGCTCTCCTTCCTATCATCACCAGTGGCTCTAAAATCTGTGACCCCTTAATAACCACCCAGAGAGACAATAACCAATGCTGGCAGCAGCAGGATGGGAATCCTCTCCCACAGCAGTACTGATGTGCTCCTCTCTTCCTTGCTTTTATTTGAAGCATGGCAGGATGACATTTGCCCCACAGTTCTTTGGGATCATGGCCAAGGCTTCCAGTGAAGAATGCTACACACAAAGGAGAGACAGACATCTGCACAGAGTTTTGAAAGCCTTGAATATATGAAAGCAACAGCAGCAGCAACATCATGGTACACAGAGTGATCTCTAAACCCAGCCTCTGCCAAACTTAAGCCTCAGGAGTCCAGCCAACATCTAAGCCTTGTTCAGCCAGCACCTACACCTTGTTAAGTTAGAGGTAACCTTAAAGTTTGACTTCAACAGCAAGTTTGAGGTAATGCAGTCCAAATCTGTAAGATTTCAACTACAGCTCAAGAAACATCAGCACTTCCTAGATTGTTTTCTACTTGGAGGACAATACTAGTTCTGTCTCCAGACAAAAAGAACCTCAAAATGCAGAGATCCAGCTGACAGTTGTTGACCAGTGCTTGCAATATAACCCATGGTCTAAACAGATCCAAGCAGGCTGCACAGATGGACCTGGGTGCATTCAGCAACATGGCATTTCTAAGGAAACCTGGAAGGGGCTCTCACCCTTCTGAGAACAAAAGCATCTGTGCTCAAGAACAGCCATTTTCTGGGGCAAGATGCAAACTGTACTTGTAGAAAGCTGGTCATACCCAGCTGCAAGGGTTTGTGCCCTGCTGATTCTTCCTGCACTATGTCAATGCTAAATCCAGTGCAAACACAAGACCAGTCTGTGCCAGCTAGCTGAGCACTGCATGTACAGGCAAATACCAATCTGAGTCCTAGACAAAAACACTTTTTTCCTCCCCTCACCTTCATCTGACATGCAAGGGGCACGGGAAAAAAAAAAAAAAAAAAACAGTTAAAGGGGAAAAAAAAAAAAAGGCCTTAGAATAATCACCTAGAACTCAGCCTTTCAGGAAAGAAGTGACTGACTCTTTGTATAAAACAAAACCACGTGCTATTCAAGCCACAGGCAAAAGATCCACTTTGTTCTCTCCTGTTAGCCCAGCTCACAGCCACAGTAAGGAATAAAATAGAGTCAGGTAATAACTGATCACTTACTGTAAGCGATGTGAAGGTCATGCACATCCCACCAAAGCCATTCAGAGCCAGCGCGATGAATATCAACACAGATAAAGCTGAAACAATAAAATAAATTTTAAAATGCCCTTAGCTTTAACTGGGGTGGGGAGGGAAAGGAGACAGAGGCCCGAGGGCTTTGGTCCTGACAGGTAAAAACCTCAGTGAACCAACAATTTCAGGACGTGCCAGCACCCACCTCCCCAGCCACACAGAGGGCAAGGGCCAGGGCTCACCTTCAGGACAGAGTTCAGGATACAATCATTACTCTCCAGGATAGAAGGGTTTCTTTCCTATAATGAACAGACTTGCTGATGCAGCTTGTCTGAATGGGTCTTAAAAGGAAGATTCACTTGGAATAACTGGATTCAAGGCATCATCTCACCACCCAGTGATGAGAAGCAAGCTCCATTTATCCCTGGTGAGAAAGCCAACTACACATTGTGTGCTACTACCTATTTCCCAACCCTGAAAAGGACAGGAACTTGTTTGGAATTGCTTCGTTACAGGACTTGACTCTGCCTGAACACAAAGCTGAAAGACCTGGCTATCTCAGACGTTTGGCTCTTGCCACATTCTCTACTTCGGGCTGTGAAACTCCAGCCCTCCCCAGAGCCACCTCGCTCCCACAGGCCAGCAAATGCTTGGCTTGTGTCCTCAGCAAGACCCCAGTACAGCACTGGTGGTGCGACAGTCAGAGCACACAGTGCCATGCACGCTTGTCTGCTTCCCCAAAAAACCTCCAGGCCACAGCCCCAAAGCCCTCCCAGCTCAGCAGAGAAATGCCTACTCACAGTCTGGGTTACTGGCACCATATGCGATCAGCACACAGGACACAGCAAAGCAGGCACTGAAAGGGAACCAAAACCATGAGTTTCTTACAGATAGCCTTATACAACAAATGAGACCTGCTTCTACCTCCTGAGCACCTCACAGCCTTTACTTGCTCCTCTCTGTTAGAGTCTGACTCAAGAGACTTGCCCTGTTTTCTCCACTATGACTACAGGCCACTTTGGCTTCCATGCATTGAAGTTCAGCAGCGCTGGGTTCCACTGTGCCCAGCGAGTCACTAATCCCTACATACCATGATGGAGGCAGCTAACAAGGTTACTGTTTGAGGCAGAAACACCACACAGCAGAGAAGAGCACTAGACAAAGCATGTTTATCCCCGAGTTAACTCCTCAGCTTGCAAACAATGATGTAACATCTTGGTTTTGTGCCTCTCAGGACATAGCTCCCAGCTCAAGGAAAAAGTTCCCCTCCGTGACTCACAAATGACTCCACTGTTCCTCCAGGCTCTGTGTGGCCCGGGAGCACAGCACAACATTGAAGAGCTGAAGTGTGGACATGGAGTCCCAAGCCCTGCCCTTATGGAGCAATTCACTGTGCTGGCCAAAACCATCCCAGAGCCGCTCCAGTGTGCTGTGCATGGCCAGCAGCTTCCAGGTTCATCCCTCAAACAGCTCCCAAGGCTGTAGGGAGCCCACAACAGGCACAGCACCCCATCAGCACCCAACTGCCCCAGACAACACGTGAATTCACCCCTCAGCCCACGACACCAACCTGCCAAGTAGTCGCAGCTTGCGAGGGCCATACTTATCCATGACAATTCCCAGGGGCAGCGTGATTGCACTGAGCAGGAAGGACCCAATGGTGAAGGCCAAGTTCAGCATTTCATCCTGGGCGTTGCAGGAAGGCCACCTGTGCTCTGAAGCTGTGCTGTTCTCGTATTCAGGGCTGCTGGTGGCATTTTCTACATCAAAAAAACAGAGGATCATCATTGCGGTGTGCTAGGACAAGGCTTGCAGCATTGCAGGCAGAAGGGAAGAGAAAAGCCCTGCACACAGGGTCCCCCAACACACTGGGAATACACCCTCCACAGTCCATTTGTTACTCCAATCAGTGAAAAGCAGAGAAGAAAAAAAGAAGGACAAGGGAAAGCTGACAAGCTCAGCTGGGAGCAGGAAAAGGATGGGCAGGCGCCCAGAGACAAGTATCCCGAGGACCTGCAAGGTAACAACCTAAGGACATAGGTTCATTAATTTAGGGAAATAATCATACAGCAAAGCCTTGGCAATTACAGGGGACTAAACCCAGCAGAATCTGAAGGGACTAACACAAAAATAAAGTCCTTCTAATCTACAACTGGCACATTCCCACAGCTCTTTTCCCTACTAACTAAACTGGGAGTGATAACTGCAGCAAAATCGGTTATTCTGGGTCCAGACACCGGGCTGACAAGGCCTGGCACAAAGCAACAGCCTGCTCCAACAAAAAATCCTGACTGCAGGCATCAGGATGAGGAATGGCTTTGCAGTAGCCACCCTGCCTCCTGACTGCCCTGACTTTGAAAAATCCTTCCCAGATTTAACTACCTCATTCCCAGGAAAGCTGGCAGCTCACTTGCCTTCTCTATTTGTTAAAGGATTGATGCATCTTTGACTTCTACCCCATAATTAGCATTTTCTACTTCTTCCAAGTGAGTTTAGGCCATAGAGATCAAATCTATCTCCAGCTTTCTGTTCTTGCCCTTACATGAGGAACTCTGCATGAAAACTCCCACGCTGAACAGAGCCCATGTTGTGTAAGAGACAGAAACAGGACAGTTTGGAGGGGGGAAAAAAGTTCCTTTTTCTTTGCAGGAGCAGTTTTACTGCCTCATGTCAGCTCTGCTCCTGTTACAAGCCTACCCCGAGGTAGCTTACAACTCAAGCGAGCACGTGGGCCTTTAGACTTTCATTAACCCAGAGCTCTAGTGCACTCCACTTCTCCCAACGCTTATCTGACTTAGAAGTAACCTTTGCTGGTATGACAAAGCACTTGCTTGCTTACTGCTGCTCCAAGCCAGTGACATAAAATGCTGTCCTCCATATTTAATAATACTGAACTTTGTCAAATCAATTAAAGAAGGAATAGAGAGAGTAGTCACCTGCATAACTGCCTGCATAAAGCGTGACTAGAGATTCCCAGCAAGCCCTGATTTAGTTAGTTACCAGGAATCCCTCATGTACAAGTGACTTTACATTCACTGCTTGGTGCAACTTGTGAAGGAGATCCCCTTGATGTCTCTTGCTCTCGCTGCCTCTCTGGAAATCACACAGCCCCATCTTGCAACTCTCTCCCCTCCACCCAAACCTCAGCACCATTACAGTTACTGGTTTCACCCCGGTTCTCCCAGCTGGCCAAAACAACTCTCCCAGCTTTGTGTTCACTGCAAACAAATCACACCTCACCTTCCAGACATCAGGTATTAGCAGGAATTCAGATGCTGGTATCTGAGGCTTTCAAGCTGCCTGTAAACCTTCCTCTGTCCCCTCCCAGCACTCCAGGGAGGGCACACAGCATTTCTCTCCATTTACATCGCTCTCAACAACACCTTTACTAAGATGGTCTCAAACTGCCTGCAGCAGGTTATGACCGTTTGTTCCTTCTCTTTGCCATGTGCTCCTGATTTGATAGCTTCATCTGTCCTTTCTTTTGCCCTGCTAGTCATAGATAGCCAGGGTAAGTGACAGAGATATCCGCAAAAGGCCACATGTCCCATGAGCAGCCCTTTTGCAAGGAGGATAGCACTTCAGTCTGAGGCTCCCAAGTCACATCCTTCAAAATCAGTCCTGGACAGACTCGGGAGCTTCTCTGCAATTTTCACACTGCATCTTAATCTTTTCTTAACTCATTTTTCCCCTCACAATCGCCTCATGGCGTAGCCCAGGATCTTAAAACACTGCCTTCTGACAGCATCTGCATGAGGCACAGGCACACAGCTTCATGCACAAAGATAAATTCATAGGAAACAGATGTGGGTGAGAGGTTAAACTTGGGAAAACAAGGGGGGGAAAAAAGAGGGACAAAGTAGTAGAGATTTCCCTGTGTCAGCACTCTACAGAGATAGCTCAGCTGTGGAGTGGAAGAAGGGTGGAGAGACATGGACAGTGCAGTGACCTTATAACTTCTGGCTGCACGTGTTAAGTGCCTGTCAGCTCCCTCAAAAGAGGTCTCAAAACAAAAATATTCAGCATTTAAAGCCAGAGTGGCTGAATTACTGCTAAAGTATTGACATGTACAGCTGCAACATGACCCCAAGGAGCTACTACAGCACACGCCTGCTAGCAGATCTTCTGATGATATGCACGATGAGCAGTAACACCAGGAGGCAAGGAGGACAAAGCTCAGAAACAGCAAGGAAACTTGTCCCTCCTCAGAAAGCTTGTTGCAGCCAGGAAGAGTGGGAACAAGGCACCAAACTTCAGTCCCGGCTTGTACCAACCACCTTGTTTACAGCTGCTCATTGCCAACTACAAGGAGGGGCCAGGCAACAGTGCTATGTGGAAATACAAATTGTTTGTGAAAATAGAAGCAGCCTCTGAGCAACAAGAGAAGAGCCACTGAGGCGTAATGGAAATGATTCAAGCAGCCCTTGGCACCCTGACATCCTTCGATCCTTTGAGCCACCTCCAGAAATAGAACATTTTGGAGGGGCTGCAGGTGTGTGCAGCATGAATACGGTCCAGCCAAGAGCCATCTCACTGGGGAGCACGGATTCATGTGCCAGCAGGTCACCAGCATGTGACATGCAGCTAGGAGGAGATTAATGGGCAGAGAACCTGCCTAACTACTCACCTACCTAATGCACCTGGTTACAGCAAACAGCAGTTTCCCTCAATCACAGCTCAGATCCCGTCAGTACACACCACTCCGCCGGGAAAAGTCTCCTACGTGCCTGGCCCCATCTCCAACAGTGCTTTGGGGAAGGGCTGTCTCTGTGCTGACAGTGGTGCCCTCCTCAAATTCTTCTGCCAAGTCCAGCAGCATGCAAGCACGCCAGGTCTGACACGCAGGAGTGCCACCCGGGTAAGCCAGCAGCACAGGCTGGGTCCACGTACGCTCACCACTGCCTCACGGTTGAGCTGGAAGAAGCTGCAAGTCTTTAGCAGCAATTACAAGAACATACTGCCTATTTTTACAGCTCTCCCCCTACAAGCAGCAGGATTTCTAGTGCCCAATTAGTAGTTCAAGTTACTATTTAAAGAATGACAGCTTAGGTGAGAGGAAGGCTGCCTCGGCAATCATTTATGTCAAGCTCATCGCTGGGATTTGTTCGGGCTCTTACTAGAACATTTAAAGCCATCCTTTCTCCTAAATTAAGTGCTGTAGGTTTCATGAGAGGGTCAATCATTAACTACTCTTTGCTGACCTCTTCAAATCCCAGGCACACACCACATTACCAAAGGAACGAGTCTGGCTTTTTCAAAAGCGACTGCCTTCTCAGACAACAGAGAGGAAATTTCCTTTCATCTTGTTTCATGGATCAGACTGAGCCAAGCTGGGAAGACACCCCCAGCTGCCCTGGCAATAGCAGTTGTACACAGCCTGCATACTCTCCCTTTCGTCCCCATCCTCCTCTTTTTTTTTTTTTAAATAAAAAAGGCAGCAGTGGAAAGAAATCAGGGCCAAAGAGTATGTGAGCATTGGTTTAAAAAAAAAAATTGACAGTGAAAGACATGTGCAAACAACTGATCTGCAGTCTGCCCACATAAGAACATGTTTTCTCTTTTCAGGATGGTGTCATACTTCTGGGAACTGGGAGGAGATGTTCTTGGTTTATACCACTGCAAACGCAATTTATTCGGGTTTCCCTCTCTGCCTGTCCCATCCACCTGCACCTCCAGGAGCCCTGCTCTGGGCACCCAGCTGAAAGCCTCACATAACTGCAGCACAGTCTCCAGTTAAACTCTTCTCTCCCCAGCTGTGGTTTCATTTTCCATCAATTCTCACCCAGGGCCAGCACCTTCCCATGCAGCCCTCTGATACCAGCAACAGCTGCTAACCAGCACAGCGTGTTTCCTGTAAAAATTCAACGTTTACTCTTTTCCTGTCTACAGGTCACGTGTGCAGCCTTTGCACGAGCCATCCTCACATCTTACCCGTTTGGAAGAAACCTTCAAACTAAAAGTTCCCCGCCCAAGACCCCAAATAAATAAGAACAAAGAGCTGTAAAGCAGTACCTTCCTCCTACACCCCTGCCATAAGTGAATTAGCTTATCGCCCCTTTGTTTTTCTGCAGTTCTGCCTTTCTATGTCCAACCAGCTTCTTATCTCTGCTCTTCTTATCAAGTTTTAAGATTTTTTTTTTAAACATGTCTCAGACCCTTGAGCTTCCCAATCCCAGTGACATCGTAGTAATGCAAGACTCTGAACAGCTCAAGTTCCCCAACAGCTGATAAGGTCCAAATCCTGGTAAGACTGCCGAATCAGCACTGAATAAAAGATGCTGCTTCAGTTGGTTAAAGGCCAAGTGGTAGTGTAGTAAAATTAAAATGAGAACAAAGTGCCACTACGAGACTCCTTGTCAGCAAATTTCAAACATACCTCTCAGGATGTGGCCAAACCAACCAAGAATCCAGCAGACCTCAAATGTTTGCATAGTGGCCAACTAAAATCCAATACCAGGAGCCAAGGACAGGCAAGGAAAGTGGGGGATTCAACAGGAAGACATGAAGCCCTTCATGAATTGCAGTCACTGTCCTTGGCAGCTGCTGCTGCTGCCTTCAGAAAAGAACCTGCAGAAGGGACAAGGTCTAGTTCTCTCTTTCATTGGAAGGCATCACAAAGAGCAAGAGCTTTTGCTGACAAATGAAAAGCCCTGCCAAGAACCTTTGGCTCATTAGGAAAAGGTTTGTTTTTTGTGGTGTGGATTTTTTTTGCAACACTTACATGCACACAGCAGCATTAGGAACAAGTGCCCAAAGGCTACTAGTTGTAATTTGTTTGCACCCAGCTTCAAGCCAAGCACCCACATAGGCTGCAAGATTCAATAGGTTACGCTGAGAAAGGCACTGGGCCATCCTAATCCCAGCAAAGGTCAAGTTCAGCTTGGTGTTGGTCATTCAGTGACCACTGCAGGGCAGCTGTGAGGGAGTTTGGTCTCCCCATGCTTAGAGCTGGACTCTTCCCCACAAAACCACTGAGATTATTACAATGAAGACAAAAACAAAAAGGCAAACCAGTAAGCACAGATGAACCAGAAAACCAGCCTAACTGGTCCTCCACGCTCATCACAAGCCATCACAGTTCAGCAGTGACGACCAGATATTTGAGGACAATGAGAACATTCCACTACAAAAATTTCTTTTCAGGGATTAAATTCTCTTGCCTCAAGGCACAGGCTGGTCACTGGGAGGAAGAGATTGCCCCCAGGGCAGCAATTTCGCCACCTTCCAAATATTTGCATCTTCCCTGTGGTCTGTGGCATGGGCACTCCCATGGGGAGAACCAGACAAACCACAGATTGACAAACATGGGTGAGAAGACAAGGTGAATCTCCCCGATTTGAGGCAAAGGCAGATGAATTGAAAACAATCAAAGCAAAGAGTAGGAGGTGGGCCCCAAGTGAAACTAAGCTTGTCAGCAGGTCACATCTCAGGAAGCAGATAGGAACATGGCTCCTTTCAGAGACAGTCAGCAGTTGCTTATCAACTCTCGTGGTTTTTATCTCAGTGGCAGAAAGCCTCCGCCTGATCCATTTAATGAGTTCTCTTACACAGGCCCGTGACAAAGTCACAATGGCTTGGCGAGAACAGAACAGCCTTGAGCAGAAGCCCTAAACAGCCTCCCTCACGCAGTCTGGAGTGCTCCTGGAGACCCAAGTGACCCGGACACACTTGGAAGCATCACCCCACAAAGCGGCGCACAGGATGGATGTTAAGGAGCCAGGCTACAGCTGGCAGAAGACGCAAACACAAGCATGTTTGCCATGTGTACCAACCCAGGGTCTAGAATACTGAGACAGCCTCCCACAAGCACACAAAGCAGAAGAGAAGATCATTACAAGCCACTAACGAATGAGGAAATAAAACAAAACAACTAAGTATCATAACTATTTACAGTCATTTTTTGCTCGGACTTTGCTTCCCAACATTTCGGATTTCCCCTCCTGCTATTCTCAGCCATTACCCACAGAGGGTGCATGCACTTATTTTCAACTCCTCTTCCATTACTGCTTCACCCTCCAACCCCACGTTCACCAGCCCTGAATGGGCTGATCCACCTTCTCCTCTCATCCACCATCACACACCTCTGGACTGAGCCCACACATGTAGCTCCTCCCTTTCTTCACTGCTATTCCTTTCTCTGAGTGAATGCAAACCTCCTGCCACTAAAGTGGCTTTTCAAATCCATGCCACACCTTCGCCCTCAGGCTCTTTTTTAACCCCGCTGTCCACCCTACCACACCATGGGATTCCCCACACCAGGGATTTATGTCCACCTACATGTTGTTTTTCCCAGGCTTAACCTTCCTACACCACAGGTTGCTTCCTTCCCTGCAAGGCTGTCTCTGCAACATGAACAACCGCTTCCTCTGGCTGGGCCAGAAGGTGGATCTCAAGCTCTTGTAGAGACACAGCCTGGTCTGAGCACATCCTGGGTGTCTGAAGAGGAAGGGGGAAAAAACATCAGCAACGTTTACTTCTGCAACTTCTCAACAGCAGCACTGAACGCCCCAACCTGATCGTCGCCCACACTCTTTTCTTACCTGCCACTAAGGGAAGGGTGCCTATAGTCTTCCCCTACAAATTCAGGACACTTACCACAAACCACCATCTTCCAGAGCCCATCAGGCCTTCCTTTACAGAGATCAGCCAAGCCATCATGCAGAGGAAGAACTCATGGCCAAGTAGAAAAGCCTGTCCAGAAAAACCCTACCTGATCTTTAAGGCTTTTTTTCACCAATCATTCTGCAAAGCAATGGCAACTACAGGCATATCACACCATCACAACACTTTGGAAAGGAGCGCGCATCCCTTCCTCCTACCCCAGGGCTGACCTGGAGCTCAGCTCTACTCTAGCCTCTTCCACAACACACTAAGACAGGGAACCACACCAGCAAGTCTCAGCAGCAACTTATTCACTCAAGTCTCCAGAGCATCCTTACCTGACTCAGAGCACAGGTAGGAATAAAACCCTTCTGCTTTCAGCATGATGAGGAGGGACCCCCAGCCCAGCAGGACAGCAGAGAAGAGTAGGTTCTCAACGATGGCTGTAGATGCCATCCACCAGCGGCGGCGATGGGCAGTAGCAAGTGTGGGTGCCATGGCTGTGCGGCAAGATGGCCTTAGCTAGAATCTCAACCTGCAGGAACCAGAACAACATCCAGTGAGTCCACAGACATAGCACATGCTCAAAGAGTGCAAAAAAGCATTGTTTAAGAGATCTCTCTACTGCAACACAAGAAACCCATCTACTGAATGTGAGGCACTTGGGAGCAAAACTTGTTTTTGCAGGTATCCGACTGCCCAGTTACCAGGAGGGATGGGGGAGCAGAGGTGCCCTCAGAGCAGCCCCTCCAGTGCACACACCATGTGACAGGGGAGCGTTCAAGGGCTCCGTTCTGCTTCCTGAGCGACAGGTATGAAAATGCACAGACATCAACTGCCTGGAGCCCACTCCCCCATCACCTGTACAGCGCAGGCAGTGCATTTGTGAGGCAGTGAGGAATCACGTGTCAGAACAGGGGGCTTCAGCCAGCACCCCAATCTCCCAGTTGCTTGCAGACAGAGGCTGGGACCAGGGAAGCAGCCCCACAGCCCTAAGAGCTGTTTTAGTGGCCCATCAGTTCTGCTCCGCTCCACAGTGCACCACAAATCTGCTCTGAAAGGTGAGCAGGGGTCCTGTGTGTGCCATGGGTCCTATATGTGCAGTTTATACCACAATGGGTTCATCAAGGAGCACTTTTTGCTAACTGCCAGATTGCCCAGCTGGGAGACAAGGCAGGTCACATCCTGCCCCATCCCAGCTTGCGGGCAGCCAGGAGCAGCGCATGGCACACGCTGCTCCGCCTCAGCTCACCGGCATCCCCGGGCTCCCCACAGATGCTTGCAGCCAGATTAACTGTCTCCAGCTCTACCTGTCCGGGTCTTAGAGGCTCATAAGAGGGAGCAGCAGATTTGGGAGCAGAC
>NW_009702218.1:0-3893 GCF_000703405.1 Apaloderma vittatum
GTTGTTCAGGAGGTGAATAGATCAGGGCCCGCAAACCTCTGTTTCCATCACGGGAAAATCCCACAATGGTTCGGGTCGGAAGGGACCTTTCAGGTCACTTCGTTCCAACCCCCCGCCGTGGGCAGAGACACTCCCACCAGACCAGGTTGCTCACGGCCCCGTCCAGCCTGGCCTTGAGCACTCCCAGCGATTCTTCCCCGGCCTCTCTGGGCCACCTGTGTCAGCACCACGCTCGCAGCAAAGAACTGTCAGGCTGAGGTTTAATTTCAGCGTTGGACTGAATTTAGGCAGCTTTGGAGAGAGCCTGATTTCAGCCTCCGAATTAAAAGTAGATTGTTCATCCTTGAAAGGTAACGTTTTGCGTGTGTCTTTAGGGGTTTCACTGGTATGTCTTCGAGAGGGAACTGGTTAAGCCTGCAGCGGTTTGATCGGCAGTAGCAGTTAAAGTTCCCCATTGATGGAGTGCTGTCTTTGAGTCAGCTCCCAATTTTGTGATAGTCAGGTGCAAGGTCTAACCTGGAAAATATTTACCACAAATACAAAACTTGAAGAAAGACTTAATTCTTTTTTTTTTTTAAATAAAAATCATATTAGTGTGCTTAGAGGCATAAGGCCATCACAGTATTTCTTATGCACAGTGTTATGTGTTTGTCATCTTGACATTCATAATGTGATGTAGGATTAGTGTGACGAGAGCTGTCATTTTGATCTGGAAATCCTGGTGTTTTGGGGGATTTTTAGTCAATCTAACATTGCGAGAAGGCTCACTTCTATTTATAAGCCCATAGGGTTGTTATTTTTAGTGAATGTTTTTCATCAACTTTGCAGTTTTAAGTAGGCCAGATGCAGGCTGATTGGGTTCTTGTTTGTTGAGAGCGTTCAGGGCCAGATGCTTTGGGTAAAGTGCACCAGTAGTCCTCGTGTTATGGCACAAATCCTTAAGTATTTTTTCAGTTTCTTGCATGTTAGACTATTTCAGGATGAAAAATTGTTCTTTATAGATTTGGTATGTCAAGAGAGAAATATTTGACCTTTTTAACAATGCTGAAATTTGTGAATTGCTAAACTCATAGTTAAGAAGGATTAGGTGTTCGCTTTGATGTATTTGGGATAGAATGGTTTTCTTAATGTGATGCATTCCACATGAATTCTCAAGTGTTTAGCCATGAGTTTTTCAGCACAGTTGTTCTAGGCCTTCATTCATGCAAAAGAGTGTATTGAGACTGTACCATTTTAAACTTCATCAGACCATCCTAGTTAAACATTTTTCAATAACTAGTTGCTGAAGTGTTTTACAGGGCCAAACCTAATTTCAGGTAGACAAGATTACTGGATTTCATTTGGTAAATTAAGGCGGCAAGTACAATATTATCAGTGCTTCTGCAGAAGAGATTGGTGACGTGGTGCTGGTGAATCACACCTGTGACAGCAGAAACTGATTTTGCACGGTTAGACAGCAGCATCCAGTAGCTTAGCTGCGTCACTTTAAAGGATCACAGATGTGTTGCTTGTTAAACCTTCTTTAATTCAACTGTGTCCTGCAATTCTGAGTGACCAGAAATGCTTTTCTTGTCCAAGTAGTTTCTGGCTCGCAGCCCTGGGGCATATTTTGTTGTTGAACTGGGAAAGCAGACAAACAAAAGACTATGTGAACATCCTATGTAATAAAGGCAATCAAAGATGTTTGGTATTTAGAGAACTGCTGACATTAAATACGTAACACTTTTGTTACCCGAAAGGTTTCTTTGTTGTTTTAACTTTGGGGAACTGAATGGATTATAAACCCTTGGTGCTTAGTGGGCATAAGTTTGCAGTGAAATTTCTCTGAGCTGATGTTGGGTGAGATGCAAAGTCGGCTTCAGAGCAGGTAATAGATGTGAAGAAGAGTTAAGACCAAATTTGGTGGAGGTTTTTTAATTATCTTTTCTCTAAGTTGTATCACTTCCTTTTTATGCCCACTTCTCCTCCCTCCCTGCTTTTGCAAGAAATCAGTGACTTCTTTTTTTTCCTTTTTTATTTTCTTTTTTTTTTTATTGCATGTTATTGGGTTGTATATGTATACAGAAAATATACAAAAATGCTATATACATACATTAATGTAACTGTGGGGAGCTGATTGCTTTTGACCTTAAATTTCTGATGTAGTAGCAGGTCTTTGGTAAGACTGGTGTAAAATCTAAACAAAAAAAAAAGAGGCAGTGTTTTATTTTTAAGAAAAAAATAACTTTGTTCTGGTAATTAAGTGAATGCTATCCGTTAGAATATATTGGTCTCCAATGGGATGATGTATTGTCAATTCTGTAACTTGTCTTGGTGTGTGCTGAGGATGTGACAATGATAAAATGCTAAACACGCTTCAATCCTTTACTTCGTGGTGGCTAAATATCTCAAGTGCAGCCAGGACCGAAGGCACACCCTCAGTACATTGTGATGTATCCTTTTTGTGTGTTTATTTTTAATATTTTTCTCAGGATATCATTGCATATTTTAAATCATATTCTTGATTAAACCAGAACTCCAGCGTTTTTGAGTTCTGGCAAGTGTGTTTTCAAGTGTGTTGTGGATTCAGCATAAAGCGTATTTTCAAAATTGTTTTGATTTAACTAAAGAACTTTTTTACTCTGTTTCTCTTATCTGATTTGAGCACATCCATATGTGGGCACAAAGTCCTACTTGCTCATTTTAGTAGTCAAAAGTCTGGGAGATGCTGTTAAGAAGGAACCCAGAGGGGAAAGTGCAACAGAGATCGAATTAAGGAGATGCTGATAGCAAACTTACAAGCTGTTTACTCTGCCCTTTTCTCAGCTCTTGTAGAGCAAGAAGTGAAGTAAGTGACTGTGAAAGGTCAGCAGTCCAAGATTGGAGCACCTCAAATTGGTTCTGAATCTGCTTTTTCGCTCGCATGTCCTACTGATCCAAAAGACTGACTGACTTTTTTTGTCATTGTTGTTCTCCTTTTAGTTTGCAAACTGCCCCTTGTGCCCTTCAGCACCTTCTTCCAACAACAGCAAAATTTTCAGCAAAATTTTTTTACTGGACAATATTTTTCTTCTGAGAAAAATATAATTCAGGATGAAAGTAGAATGTGTGCCACTGCCTTGTTACTTTCGTTAGGTCACCATTAGGGTATAGGAAATTGAGGTAATGTCTTTCTCAAGCAAACTTAAAAGAAAACCTGGTGGGTTGTTGTTTTTACAAGGAGAAGTTACCTAAGTATTTTTTTTTAAAATACAGTTCTGAAGTAAATAGCATAACTTTAGAATTAAGTTGTGTAATCATTTTGTAGAAAATAAAACTTAAACCATATGTGAATGAAATAATCGCAAGTAGGTGAAATAACTAATTTTCTAGCAAAAGCACAAATATGGTCTAGTTGAGAGGTGGCGTCCCTGCCTACAACAGGGAGGTTGGACTAGATGATCTCTAAGGTCCCTTCCAGCCTAGGCCATTCTATGATTCTATGATTCATGTTTCCGTTCACTTTATAACCAAAGCAAGCTTTAGTGCTCTTGCTTTGTTTTTATCTCACATGTAGCCATCTGTTTGGTGGCGTACCTGTCAAAAACTTGGGGCAGAGTTGTTTCAGAGCTCATTGGTATGAAACCAGATGTACATTATGAATATGAGTGATTTGTATGCTATGCAGCTGTGCTCAAATATGTTTTGGGTATTCATCTGAGTGTAGGATGAGAAATGTTCTTTTTGGCCTGCAGGCTAGGTAAGAGCTGCTGTTGCTTCAGGATCGAGCAGAGCTACTCCAGTTGTGAAGACTCGGATAAAGCCCAACTCTTTGTAAGGCACTGTCTCCTGCACGCTGATAAGTCTTGCCCTGCCCCTCTGACGGGAAGTATTCCCAGTCTTTGAACGTGTTGCGTATTTGTAACTTGTAATTC
>NW_009702218.1:3910-25679 GCF_000703405.1 Apaloderma vittatum
TTCCTGCTGCGTTGCCTAATTGAAAATCTAGAGGATTGCCAAAACAGGTACAAACAGTATCTCTTGCTTGTGTTTGAGGAATTTTGTGTATATGGCTTTTGATTTCGCAGTTGTCTTTTAAGTCTCTGCAATACCATCTGAATGCTTTTTTATGTTTTTGTGGGGGTTTTTTTTGTTGTTGATGGGGGGTTTTTTGTGTGTAAATGACTAGCTAGGAACTCAGCTGAGAGGATAGACTTTTAAGATAAGGTGTATCTTTAACTATGTTAACTAGATGAAATTTCTGTTGGAGTGAACATGGGAGTAGGTAGGCATTGTGGAGCTGATTTACCATATCCCACAGCCCAAGTAGGAAGGTGTGTTTAACTCATTTGTGGAAAGTTTGTGAGAATAAAGCTGGAGAAAGGAGCCACAGAAGATAAATGAACTGGAAAGGAAATGCAATCCTGTGCAAGTTGTCAGGAACAGGGAAGGGCAGACTTTTTTTGGTTGAGGGAAAGCCTTCTTTGGACTGAGCAGTTACTGGAATTGGTATCTACAGTGCCATATATTTTTATTTTTTTTTTTAGCATTAGGCTTCTTCAGGTGGTCTTTGGTACCTTCCTGTTGGTTCATATTAATTAGTCTCACTTTTTGGAGCCTAAGCCTCTTGTTGTGGTGTGCTGCCATAAGCTTTCAGTTGTGCCTGCTCCTTGGACACAACCTGATTAATACCGATTCGAAGCAATTGCTTTTAATTCTGTAGATGGTGATTCTGTGTTTGGGCTTTTTGATGATGTAATGTGACCTGAGTGTTAATTAGAATGCCATATGTCAAAGAAAATGACTTTTACTATTTTAGCCTCCTTTACAAATGCTGTTCTTTTAGTTTGCATTCGATTATTTTGTAGTCCTCTACTATTCAGTAGATTTTAATTTGGAGTGAGCATGTCCAGTACCATGGTGTACCTATATTTATAGTTTAAAAATTTCTGCCTCCCTATTTTCAAACTAGATATTATAAAACTGAAGTTTTTTTGTCAACTTTGTGCTTTAACTGGAATAAGTACATCTGTGGAGAAAGGATGCTGAGTAGCCTTAAAATTCCCAAATACGCTGTGAAGTAATTAATAGGAAAACAGACAAGTTCGGTCAATTTGAAAAAGTACAGGATGAAATATTTTTATTTAATCTGATTCACGATTCAGGTGCTGTGTCTCTGATCTAACACGTCAAGGAGTAAGTGGCGTTATGAATGACATGATGCATCACTCATTGAGCAACTTCTCATGACTGTAAAGGCTACTACTATGTGTAGGGCAGGTGTCTTCAGGTGGCCCAATAAACATCCGAGTGTTGGATATCTGAGTTATGCCACTAAGATCTCTGAACGAGTCTTAACTAGTCTTCTGAAACTGAAAGTTCAGGAAAGGCTGGAATTGTCTTAAAATAATTGTGAATTAATTTTTTTGCTATAGCAGGTCTTTTTTTTTTTTTTAATGGCTTTCTTTTTCATACCTGAATTTTGGTTAACTCAGATGAGCTTGAGTCTTAAAGCAGTGACCGATGGAGCCAAACTCATCTTAGTAGCAGCAGGTAGCTGGAAGACTTGGACTGAACGGTAGGAAAGCTCTCTGTAGGAATTGATGCAGTTCTGGCACATGTTACCCCGAGAAACTTGTTAGAGGTTCTCAAAGCTCGGCTCTTGAGAGCCTCAACTGATCAAATGTCAGCACTGGTCAAGTCCAGCGCTGGTCCTGCTTTCGGGAGGAGCTCGGACTAGATGACTTCCAAAGTTCCTTCACAGCTGACATTTCCGTGATTCTGTGGCGACACAGATTACGGAGTTTTCATTTTCTCTGTTTTCTGCAACTGCTTCACGTCAGCCAGATTTTATATGAATTTGTCTTTTTATTCTGCTTGTGCTATTCGTGTTATTGTGCAGGAGGTACTGTACTGCTGTTGACCAGTCTCTAGGCTAACATCTCGTGTTACTGAAGTTCAAGGCTCTATAGTATTGGTCCTTGTTTAGCTAAAACCCACATTTGCAAGATGGAAAGGCATCTGGAAATGTTTGCATTTTTCAGATTCCGAACTTCCGAGTTCAAGCTGTATTACCAAAGTAACTGAATCACCTTTGAAAATTAAAGTGGTGCATTTCCCCTAAGGTATCCAGTGTTTGTATTTTTTTTCAAGTATTTCCTCATGTTTCCTAAGGAACATTTGTTTTGAACAGAACATTACTTCAGACTGAGAAGTATTTTTAAAGGCATTGAAACTTTAAAATGCTTCTGACGCAATGATGTCTTACAGCTAGAGACAGAATGAGCACAGCTCGATGATTTATGTGGCCTTCAGGAAAGGGAGCAGTGACTACCAGGAGATCACTAGTAATGTGTTCCCTACAAGTGGATTTCATGAAAACTAGTTCTTTCAGTTACATAAACAGGAGAGGTAAAGATGATGTCAGCAGATTTTTTTTGTTTGTTTTTTTATGGTAGAGAACAATATGAAAAATGTGTCTAGGTAAGCTTTGGAGGCAGTTTCCAGCTCTTTGGCATTTTTTAATTGTATTTGTCTTTCCTAATTTACAGGCAACATTCTCTCCATCTTCAGAGAAGTTGAGTTTATCCTTGTTGGCTCTTAATCTGGGTTCGTGCTGGGACTGTCGGAAAACACACAGAGAATTGCACTTGTACTTGTGTGGGTTAATACGGGTTTATACCAGATACTCTTGAGTTTATTAGACTTTGTATATGTGATATATCTGCTGTGGGGTGGATACGGCCCTGCTGGGTGTGGGCTGTATTTTGTTACACAAATCTATGGTAAAATGATCTGAAATTGTTGTTAAATATAGCTTAAATGTTTGAACATTAGGATTATAATGTCAGTTACGGTATTAAGCCCTGGTCTTGTGAGGAATTTTGTTTTTCTCATGCCATGTGGTGTGTTCCTACAGACTAACGGGTAGTGTAAGCAGTAATGCGAGCCCTTTTATCAGAAACCATCTCCTTTGGTAAGGAGAGAGAGAGAGGTAAAGAACCATTGTGTTTGATTTATCTCTGTAAGAGGAAACCATTTTGGCAAGGAAGTGCTGTATTGTTTTCTTTTACAAATTAATATTATGACTGTTTCAGTGTCTGAAAACACCTTCAAGGACATACATCATGAAAGATACGAGTGGAAACAGGATTTACTTTATTTTTCTGGCTGTTTCAGAGCCGATGCTCACAAGCATTAACGCAACATGCAAGTGTAGCCCAGAGCAGGCTGATGCAATTGTCAGTTTAGCTTCGAAAAACATCCCTTGAAGTCTGGCAAAGGGAATTTGGAGAGCTACAGAAAGTCACATATCCCCTATATCTTGTTGAGACTGCCTCGGGAGTACCCACTTCTGGGTCACTCAGGTGTCTCTTGTAACCCCTAGCTAACAGCACAGGTAGTATCCAGCACGGTTGCTATGAACTCCACCTCTCTGCAAGTTTGGTCCATTTTGAACCTAGAACATTTGGATCCGTGTCCAAAGCACAGCAGGGCAAACAATGACTCTTCTAAATGGCAAAAATATCCATGTCTGGCATTAACTGAGCTCCCATTCTGGAAGTTTCATTAGAGAAAGTGCCACGTTGGTCCAGACGCTGGAAAAGCTACAAGAGATGAAATGCTGATGGGTCAGTGTGATGCAGTTGGTGGCGCTGCTGTCTGTAGGGATAAGCTTTATTCTCCAGGAGTGTGAATAAAGGTAGCTGATGACATTTAGAATTAATTCTGTGGGCATTTAATGAAGAGTTCTTGTTGGTGTTGGGTTAATAGTTGGACTCGATGGTCTTGAAGGTCTTTTCCAGTCTAGGCAATTCTGTGATTCTGTTGCTGGTAATGCTGAGATGGATGAGAGGTGGCTGGCCAGGTGGCTGGCCCACGCTAAAAGGCAACTATCTTTCTTTAAGAGTCCCTATGCCCCTGTAAGATAGCTGCAAAGAAGGGCTGAAGATTTTGCTTTTTATACACCCAGCTGAGAATGCCGGTGTGATGAAATTACTGATGACATTTTTCTGGTACAAAAGAACTTACGATGTTGTTTTAGGGGGGGACTTTAATTACTGAAATAAACTGCGGAAGGCAATCTTCTGGCATGCTCATGGTTGTTAATCAGTTTGCAAAACTGGTGCAATGAGTGCAGAAGCTGCTGGGGTCTGTTTGTTCAGTGACAGAATGTCAGCGTTTTAATGCCAGCTTGGTGTGAGGAGACAGGCCCTTGTGTGTGTCCAACCATGGGTCTGGTGGATCAGTGGGCAGAGCAAGGCTAGAGATAAATTCCTTTCCTGTGAGTGTCCCCTCTCCAGAGGGCTTTGAGGCAAACGGCAGTCTGTCAGCAGCAAGGATTTCAGACTCCATGGAATTTTTTAAGCCAGAACTGGTAGCCAGTGCACATTAAGACCACTCTCTTTGCAAAGGGCCCCACAAGGCAAATGAACACTGAGATAGCACATCCTGAAGTAATTAGCTCTTGCTGTCCTAATTGCATTCCCACTGTATCTAGCAGCAGTCCAGAGTGGAAGTAAATTCCTAGATAATTGCACCAACTGCCACATAAAAAAAAAAGAAAAAAGAGTGGTATATTTTAGCCAGTGTAGATGGATTTTTATTTTTTTTAGGAAGCACAGGTGTTACTTGGCTTTCTTCTGGCTTTAACAATTTCTTGGCTTTTGTTTTTTAACTGTGGCCGTTGATGGCCAGATTTGGGCTTTGCATCTTGTCCCAAATGTTTTCCTCTGCACGCCCGTTACGCAGCGAGGCTCCTAAGGGCAAGGGTTTTCGGCACAAACCCAGAGCTGTTCACAGCGCTCAAGCACAGCGATTCTGCTCACGCCCCGAGGTTCAGGTGGACCAAAGTTCACTGTAGGCTTGAGACACTCAACCAAACCCATGCCACAAGTGTCTTCCTCCTCTGAAGCCCTTGGACAGCCATGTGGAAGTACCAGAGCTTGTCTAATGTGATTTGTATTGCAGGAGGTATAGCTTCGTCTTCTGAATATTTTGCATAGAATTCATGTGTATTTCCTCTAAACATTTGTGACCTCCTTAGTCAACTCCTTCTTGAAGCTTTAATTGGAAAAAAGGTTCTCATGGAGTAATGAAGTGAATCATATATCAGACTACTCCATTTTTATAAAAAAGTCTAACCTGGGAATTTTTAATTTTTTTTTAAAAAGCCTTTTAGCCAGGAGAAGCTTGGGGTAATTGCATTACCTTTAACCACTGGCTAACACGCAGTTTTGTCAGAGAGACCCTGCCTAGCAATGTAAGTTGTCATAGTAGCTAAACTTATCTACAGAGCAAAGAGCAGTGTATTTGCTCTATAGAATGAATCCTGTACTATTCAGGGGTTTTAATGAAATTCTAATCTTTTGATTGTGTCAGCTCTGGATGTGCTGGTAACTAATGCTGCCGTTTTTTCTGGAACGGTATGTGGAACTTCCTTTAGGTTGGCTTCCTATTGAGAGAGTTTAAATCAGAGTTGGAAACCTTGAAGAGCATTGTGCTTTTTATTCATTCTCATTTAATGGTCTCTCTCTAACAACGTGGAGAGTGGAGCCTTCTAAATCTAGACGGTGCTCCCTTATTCACACCAGTCTAACTGAACGTTAATTCTCTTGTTTCACACATCCTCCAAGGAGTGAAGAGAGTCTAGGTACATCTTATTTTAGAAACAATTTTTAGACCCTACTTGCCAAATTCTCTTGCATATCAGTTTAGCAAAAAGAGAACTGAGAAGGTAAGGTGCAAATACCTCCTGGAGTTCTGGCATTTTGGTGACTAATGTTTTTTTTTATTTGTTTGTTTAGGAATTCTTCCTGTATGGATCAGCCTCCTAGTGATGGTGAAACTGGAAGAAGACCACTGTGAGCAAACCCAGGATGAATCGGGTGCTGGGGGATGCAGAAAATGCTCACAGCAGCAGCGTGGAATCCTGTCCTTCCTTGCGGGATGTCCACTCCATCAACCCAACGCAGCTGATGGCAAGGATTGAGTCGTACGAAGGCAGAGAGAAGAAAGGCATATCAGATGTCAGAAGGACTTTCTGTTTGTTTGTCACATTCGATCTCTTATTCATAACCTTGCTGTGGATAATAGAATTAAATGTGAGTTGTCTCTTCAGCGCCCCTTAGGCTTTATTATTTATTCACTTCAGCAGTGGTTAATAAGTTGCTTTCTTCTATCCCACATTGTATGCTTTTTGAATCCATTTGAATTAAAGCAGCTTCTTAGTTTTAAGCCTTCAAGAACATAGTATCTACTCAACTGCACCTCCTTTTAGCCACTAGGATACATGATTTATTGTCTTATCATTAAACCTTTTGGTGTTCTTACAGTCTGTGAACCATGATGAGGAAACTGTTGGAAATCCAGTGAACTTCTCCAGCAGCAAGTAAACAAAAATGTTACTGTACATCTTTGAATTTGACAGGAAGTGTGAATTTTAATAGGATTCCAGAGTTTGCCTTCCGAGTAGCTCAGTCAGCGATATTTCACTGACGCATTAGTCCCTTGAAAGACTTCCAATGGCCAAAACCTTCCTTTTGCTGTGATCTGGTTGTTTGGGGTTTGGGTTGTTTTTTTTTATTTGCGACAAGCATAGTATGCTATACGTAATGTATAGGCAGCATGCATTTAAGCAGTGTAAACTCCCATGGCTGCCACCTTTTAACTCCAGCATTTGTAATCTGGAAAACGAAGCAGTTCTGAAATTTCCAGAAAGCAACAGGGTAGATGATTTGTTATTATTTCATAAGTAACATCCCAGTTCTTGAGCTGGATTTTAAGGTGTAATCTAAAGTATGCATTTAAGAAAGGGCACACAGGAAATAGGGGAGGAATCCTTTTTCTAGACCAGAAAGATCTTGAGTAAACCTTTTTTTGTCAGTATTCCTTTACAAGATAAACAGCCTTGGTTATTGAGTTGACATTATAGTTTCAGCAGCTGACCAAGTCAAGATAACAGCAAAAAAATACACTTTCTAATTTACTTTGAGAAAGCAGGCTTTGCTTTCCTGGGTTTGCATCTCTTGTCGAGGATTCAGAGTATGAATTTTCCTATTAGTGCTCGGGATATTTAAGATTCTGTCTAGAAAATGCTACTAACTCATAATGTTTCATTTTGAATGCTGCAACATTAAGGAACATCAAGATCCTAGCAGTTTTCTTTGTGAAAAGCTTTGTTTTAAGGAGAATGTATTATGAACCAGAGTCCTGTACTGCCAAACATCAGCAAGAATGAAAACCAGCTTTTTTGTCTTCAGAAGTCGTGACATTAGAAGGCAGCATTTGCTATCTGGGGTCTTGACACATGGTTAGGTTTTGGATTTTTTTGTTCTGGTTTTTAAACTTGGTTTTGTTCAGTGGGAAGTCAAATAGCACTGCTTTAGGACTCTCGTTCACTAGTATGTAAGTAATGGGACTTCAGATTTGCTGCCGGAGTTCCTGTAAGTATTTTTGCCCCGTGTCACTATTATCCAATGTGTTTCAGTGTAATTTATTTTAAGCATTTTGAGGAGGACCTCCATGGCAGTTTAAGAAAACCGTGAATCAAGGATGTCGTGGTTCTCTGTTCGTTCTTGCATTAACATAGTGCTTGTGCGGCCACACGGTGAACACTTTGGAGTTGACCTTCTGTATTTATGCTGGAAACCTTCCTTTAAAAGAATGACACTAGTCAAACTCAGTATTTCTTGGAGGTGTTTTCCAGAGCTTTACGTAATGATTTCATGCAGTGCCTAATTACTGGATTTATTATTAAAAACGAGGGTATGGACACAAAGGTTTTTTTCTCCCGAGACACATACTCCTCTCACACTCTGACCCAGTCTATCCTAAATTATTTTCTTACTAACCGGATTTGAACACAGAAGCAACAAATCCTTCCACTGGAAAGAAACAAAGTGACTGAGGAAGGTGTAATTTTGAATCCCTGCAAGCAGAGGAAAGAGCTTAACTTGGGGCATTTTTTATTTGTGGGAGAATAGTCTAGTAGTTGCAGCTTCTGTGATTTTTTACAGCAGGGTTTTTTAGCTCAGCTCTCTGAAAACTGATTTTATACCCATGAGGAAAAGATCTGGAGAATGAATTCAGTTACTGTTGGTTCCTGGGTGCTGATATGTGACTAATGAGAGCTAGTTTCTGGGTTGTTTTTTGATTAGCTGTTTCAATCCTCCTTATGAGACATAAAACACTCTGTGAAGTTGTGTGACAGATCTTCCATCTCATTGTTTCTTCTTCCCTCAACAACTTGTTTGCTTCTATTTTGGGGCAGTCTGAAATGTGGCTTGCATAGACCAGGGGATAATTCTAAGTGTTTTCACTTTGAAAATAATACATAATCGTGGAAAACAAATGAGGACACTAATCGTGAACTTCACTTTCTTACAGTATGTCCCCTATACTTAGTTTAATGATCTCTTTGTACATCAGTGGGCAACTATTAATTTCACCCTTCAGATTTGTATTATGGCTTCAGTAACTTCTGTTCTAAAACTGTATGTGATGTTGTTTCTTTGTAGGTCAAAGGTGGCATTGAGACTACCTTAGAGAAAGAAGTCCTACAATATGACTACTCTTCTTCGTATTTTGATATATTTGTAAGTGTTCTTGAAAAAAACAGCGGAAGTATAGTTTTCCCACATTCCTCCTTCCACAGATGTTCCCTAGTTTGAGTCTCCTTAGAGAGCTGATCTTGATAATTTAAACCACGAGGATTTTACCTGTTGAGGGATTACCCAGCCCTTCTGGATAGAAGTGTGCACACTTAAATCACATCTTCTACTTCCACGGGTATGGCAAAGCAGATAAAAAAAAATGAGCCAAGGAATTGAGACTGGCATAATAAAAAGATAATTCATTAAAGAGGACAAGAACAGTTATCCTCCAGCTGACAGTTTAAGCTGACAGTTTTGTCCTTCCACAGAAATAAATCAGTTGTAGTGAAGAGAAACTTGTTCCCAGGTCAGGTTTTTTCAGCTTTCTGTGTTTTAACTCAAGCAGGTTTTGGTTTTCTTTTTAAGATTGTACTTAAAACAGATGATAGGAAGTGTGATTCTCCTTTACTGTCTATAATTTTTGTGGAGTTTTTTGGTTTTGGGCAGCTTTTTTACTCACTTTGCTATTTTTCAGCAGTGCTGTAGCTCTCTAGCGACAAAACATTTTGCATTGCATGCACGCAAGCCACTGATCTTAAAGTAAAAGCTTTTTGTTTGTGGTTCTTCCAAAGGGCCCCATGCTTTTGCAAGATCATTAATTCTACCCGATCTGCCGAAAGCAGAAAATGTTATCTGCAGATATTGGTGCTCTGGGAATAATTTTGCCCTGTAGTTGAACCAAGAGTTAAAGATATGTAATGCAAAATAATAGCCTTTTATTCACTGGATTTTTACAGTGTTTCTTCTGTTTCTACTGTATATCATCGCAACATATATAGCTGCATAAGATTAAGTGGGTTCATTATACCTCTGGCCATGTCTGTCCCTAATTTCTCTTAATTTTTAAGCGTTTGTTTCACATTTTCTGAATTCTGAGCACATCTTTTAAAACAAGTTAGAGGCAATCTGCTTAATCGAAGAATAAGCAGGGAAATTGTGGTCTAGGGTCCCTGATTCAGAGGTCTTGTGTCTGCTATTGAATTAATTTTGTGGTCTAGGAATACCCTAACTTGCCTTTCTTTACTGCAAAATATTTGTAACGGCTTGCTGTTGCAGGTATCTCTGTAAAGAATAACTGTTAGTTGCAGCATTAATATTTCAATAAGTACTAAAATTGTAGTAAGTAGAAAATTGTTTTTACAGATTCTTCCTATTTCCTGATTGCATTTGTGAAGTCTTTACAGTTTTTATTGATACTCTTGTGCGGTAGCACACTACTAAGATCGGTGAGATGCACAGTGATGCTCGAGGGATTTGCTGGATTAACTGCATCTAGATTTAGCTGCTTAAATTCCAGTCAGGTAAAATGATCATGAACATATTTCATGTAGCTTTCTTATGTTTTTAACTTATCTGTGGAATTGCACATGCTTGAGTATTTGAGCTCACGTTAGGCATGAGAGTAGTGCTTTACACAATGGGAAATTTTGTTCTATTTCTGTTTCATAAGCACACATTCAAATTTGTTTTTCAGTAACAGAACTTAGATGTCCTGTTTGAAGTAATTTTTTAAGCAAGTTAGTATTTTCAATGAGCTGACAAGTCTTGTGGTTCTTCTGTGTTCTGAATTAACCGACAAATATTTTTTTCCCTTTCTCTATAGCTACTGGCAGTCTTTCGGTTTAAGGTGTTAATACTTGCATATGCAATGTGCAGACTGCGCCATTGGTGGGCAATAGCTGTGAGTAGTAGCCAAGCATAATGGAGTTTTGCCTAGAATATGGATCAAACAGACAAAACTTTAGATGCCTCTTAACGCTTGTATGTTAAGAATCATCTTGATGCTCTGTCTAAAAAATTCACTGTACAGTTACAGATTAAAAATTTTTTTGTCTGGAAGATTTTTGAGCCTGAGGATGAGACTTTAATAGCACAGTGGGTGGGGTTCTTACTAGATACTGCGTTAATTCAAACTGAAGACTTGTTCTGAATCCAGTGTGGATGGCTAGTCATAACTGCTTGTTAATTTACGTTTGAAAGATAGTTACATTTGAAACAGTGAACTGTATTCAAAGAAAAGAACTGGCATTATTTTACCAGACATCCACCTGTCCATTAACTCCCACATTCTTCGGTTGTTAGAGTTTTTGGTGCCACCCATTGAGCCGCCTGTATTGTTTTGTGCTCTGGTATGAAAAGTTGAATACACGTCCTTTCTTAGAAAGGAAGTTCATGAGAGCTGCCAAAACAATATCTTTAATGCAGCTGTGCTGGGTGGATGAGAGAGGATGCCAAAGCAGATGCCAAATTCAGACTTCCACCCGTCAAAGCTATAGATTGTAATCCAACAGGCATATCGCTTGCTTAGCGTGTTGGAAATCTAGACTTTTTTTTCCCCTTGGGTGCGTGTAGAACGTGTTCATATAGAACTTCAAGCGAGTGGCACACAGTTTGTTTAGTAGTCTGAGCTCACATGCCACGATTTTTTTGGAATTACTAGCATGGCATAAACAGAGATGTAATAGTAACTGCTGCCCTGTGGTTATTTCCAAGTGCATGCCTCTCCAAATCCCTTGCTCGTGATTGTGTAGCTTTAGAGTATTTCTTCCAATGCCACCCTGCAACTTGATGCAGCCATTTGTGAGGTGGTGAGAGTGAACCCATCACAGATATATATGTAGAGAGAGATATAAAGCTTCACTGAAGGTTTTGTGGAAGCTGTTAGTCTTAAAATCCTGCCATTGCTCACCAGAAGCTAGTTAAGTTCAGCTAGAGAATTGCTGGACCCCAGTGCACTCATAGCTTTAGAAGCCTTGCTTAAGTGAACAGTACTTGTCCCCACTGCTTTTTTGGGGTTTTTTTCAGACATTTTACGCAGCCTGCCATTTTTAAACCATGTCAGAGAGGTCAAAAGTATTCACTTCCACGTGTTTCATTTTTCACAGTATCAGTATGCAAATTAAAATGTTCATTCAAATTTACTTCTCAAAAGATGTTTTGTTATTTGAGATGGATCTTTTGATATGGACCAAGTGCTGTTTGCTTTTTACCAAATACACAGATAGATTTTATTATTATTATTATTATTTTTTTAAGGGACTTGGTGAATAAAATACTGCATCTTCATTTTACAGTAAGATCACGATTTATATAACTCAGCAGTTGTGTAGCATCTAAAGTGCCTGTCTGCTCTGTGAAAATAACATTCAGATATGTGCATATTAAAAGTTATGTTTATTGAGAAGGTTATTTTAATAATATTAACTGTATTTATTGTTTTATTATTTTAATTGATTTCAATTGCTTAATTGTTTACTTTTGTTTAATTCATTGTTTCATTAATCTGTGATCTTGCTGTTGTTGCTAAATATTTAAGTTGCACCTGGTAGATAATGGCAGAAATGAGAAAGTAAATCCATTTATTAGACTTAATTGTTCTTACCCTGTCTCTTTCAGTTTACAACAGCAGTGACCAGTGCCTTTTTATTAGCAAAAGTAATTATTTCACAGGTATATATTCTAATCACATGTTTGATTGACTTTGTTGTTTTCTTGAAAGCGAGATTCTTTGAGGTAATTTCTGTAATGTGTCTGATTTTGTTTCCTTCAAGCTGTTCTCCCAGGGTGCTTTTGGCTACGTTCTGCCAATCATATCCTTCATACTCGCCTGGATTGAAACTTGGTTCTTGGACTTTAAAGTGTTACCGCAAGAAGCTGAGGAAGAAAACAGTAAGCTTTGTTTTTTCCCCTTAGTTCTGCAGTTGGCATATTCGATCCGTCTCAAAATCTGAATGACTGTGGGAAAATTTAGATCATATGGCATAATTTTTCTGGACAGGAACATATGCCTTTGAAGACATGGGGGATTTAAATTAATTTAGAGAGGCAAAGTTAAAAGTTACAAGAGTGAGATCTATGTTTGGAGATATTTTGTTTGCAATTTAAAAAAAAAATAAGAAAAAAGGGCAAAACTGTCTTTCCACTGAAAAGTTCCAGCTCTTAAAAGTTTCCCTTGTGAGCAGGATTTAAAGCTAAACTCTAACTAGCATGTGTCTTCTCGTATCTTGTGACTCACTGTTGGGTAGAGAGACTGACCTTCATCTTTTGGTCAGAGTGCAAATAAAGGTAAAATAGATGTCTCCCGTGGAGACTTCCAACTGGTTAGTAAGATAAAACGGTATGTAGAAATAGTAGTCCCAGTTGAAAAGAATTGTTTGTGTTTTTTTTTAAATAACTACTGGCAACCTCAGATACCTCTCCTCATTCAGTAAAATATAAAGAGATTTTTTTGTTGTGGTTTTTTTTGCCCCATATCTGTCTTCATGTGGCAGAAGAAATAAAGGAGAGAGGTTCAGTAGCCTTACATCCACATAATAGCTTCTGTATTTGCCCTATTATTATAAGAAGACTTGGCTGATAGCAATAAGGATGAGCTGAATTAGCTTCTCTCCCAACCCTTTTGGTTTTTGTCCTGTGTTAAACACACCAGAATTACCCTATGTAATTTCCAAGTAATTTCCCTGATTTGAGATTAAATTGAGTGAAGAGGAGTTCAAGGTTGGAATTACTCAGTAGGTGAAAACATTAGTAAGGAGTCTTACAATGGCAAAGTAAGAAAATCATTTATTTGGTTACGTTTGACAGTTGACTGATCATTAAAAATATACTTCACAGTTTTAGTTAGCCAGTGGATGCTGATTTATGTGTGGCACCCTAATTGTGCAGTTGCACATAGTAGAAGGAAGGGTTCTTTAGTTCTCCTTAGCTGCTTAAGTCTCCTTAGCTGCTTGAGGTTAATGTTAATAACAGAAGACATGAATGATGCATTGACAGTTTGCTTTTTCTCTGAGAGATTTATTTGTATCTTTTAGGATGGCTAATAAAGTACAACATATAAATCGTTAGGAATGTTAATGTAATATATCAGCCTAAAATTCTTCATCAACACTCAAACATGCTATGAGATAGCACTGAGGATTTGGGTTTTTTGTTTCTTTTCTTTTAGGATTTTTGATAGCACAGGATGCTTCTGAACGAGCAGCTCTTCTTCACCCAGGAGCCCTCTCTGATGGGCAATTCTATTCTCCTCCTGAATCTGTAGCGGGTAACTCTGTTCACGTAATTTTTGTGCTATTTAATCCAGCCTAAACTTGGAGCTTTACAGTGTTTTAGGATAGACAGTGAACCTGAAACTGCTGTAAAGCAGACTTGAAATTTCAATCAGAGGCTCTTTTCCTTTCTCATAGCAAAAAGAAAAAGCCTTCTCTGTATAAAAAGGCTGGCTGTGTGGGGATATTAAACATCTTAACTGGGCGTATCATGTGTTTTGTTCTAGTAGAGGTATGAACCGAGTAAGCCAAAACAATAAATACAAATACTGCAAGATCTAAGAATGTGTTTACAGGCATTTTACGGAAATTAGTCCTTTCTTTACGGGTTGAGTGGATTTGAGTTACTTCAGGATGCAGCATGAACCCTGGTCTTTTTACCTTAAACTGTAGAGTTGTACTGTACTGTGCAGTATGTTTAAAATATTAATACCTGCTAATTGCTAAAGATATGTTTGTCAGTCTTGCATTATGGTTATGCATGTTAGTGACATTTTTCAGTTTAGTGGCTGACTCTCTGGCCGCTGAACAACTTGGCACGATGAGTTAGAGCTCCATCTAGGGATGCCAAAGCGTTGGGACAAAATCGAGCATAACGGTTCAAAGTGAAAATGTATTATAGAGCTGAGTCTTAATCTTGAGGAATAACGGTTGGAACTACTACACTGGAGTCAGCCTGGGATTTTTTTGGGCACTAGAATATATGGTGTGAGAGGCCCACAAAAGTGCCTTTTGTGGGTGTGGGGTGCAAAAGAAAGAGTCAAATATATTTGAAATAAACCATGCATATTGGTAGCTCACAAAGTGTTCTGGAACTGTTAAATGATGTACACTAAAAATAGATCACGGTTAAAAAATTTTTCTTCAAAATTCTACGTTTTTTTCAGATAAGACAAACTATGGACAGTTCTAAGAGAGCAATTTTTGGTCAATTTGCCTTACATATTGTTTGGAAAAATAGAGATAAATTATTCCCCAGCGTTATGCATAGGGGGATAAAACCCTCTGATTACATGGCAACGTGTCTGTAAACAAATCTTTACTGTCAGGAGGTGACGTTTCAAGCAGGCTCTGCTGGGATTTTCAGCGTATTTGTCTTGTTACATCTCAATTGAAGATGCGCGTGCCCACTGCAATTACCCTTTTCCATCCACAACTTCCTGTGGGTTGACCTTCATCTTGAGTGTCAGATGTTTTATCAAAGACAGTTCTTTACTCACTTTATTTTTTAAACTGCCCAAGATACTTATGGTGAAATGCATGGGCTGAACATTTCCTCAGACTGTAAAGCACTTTTTTTGGCTGCTTTGAGTTGATTGTCCCAAGTATGTTGTTGTGAAAACTTGAGGCACTTCCTAACTGAAGCCGCTGACAGGGCAGGTATTTCAAGAATGATCACAGTGCTGGGGTTTGGTAACTGCTAAAACCCCCCAACTTTTAACATCAAACATCCAGAAAGATAAGAAATCTAAAATAAAAAGGAAGTATTTTTATGGGAAATAGTTGCTTTGAATTGCCTTTTGATAAGTCATTAGCAGTGGTGGTCTGCTTCTTTTTATTTTATTCATCTTCTCCCAACTGATCTAATAACACTCTTGGCTTCCTTTCCAGGATCTGATGAAGACTCCGAAGAAAAACAAGACAGTGAAAAACAAGTTGTATAGCAAAGATGAAAAAGCAGGTAAATTCCTTTGCATAGAACCTCAGCATTCCTAAAATTTTTTTTTCTTCTTAGTTCCTTCCCAGATAATTGGAATGGTGGGCTAACTCTTAAAGAGTTTTTGAACTCTGTCTGTCTTAGCAGCCTTCAAGAAGGAAATCCTGCCGGACTTTTGTGAGCATGCAGTTGGGGTCCTCCGCGTGTGGCTGGGGTTCTTGTTAGCCCAGGGCTGGGGTCTGAGCACGCTGTTCTGGAGTAGGGTGTAAAAAGCTTCAGGCTCAGGATGGAACATTTCCAGCATTTATTTGTTGCCTGTCCTGGAAGGGATAGTCGTGAACCAGATTGTGTCAAAGCTCCTTTTTTTTGGAAGCAGGGAGAGATGCTTCTTTGGAGATGGCCAGGAGAGACTTTTTACTTTTAGTTTAAGGCTAGGACAAATGAACTCGCCTTACAAAGCTCAAGCTAGGGGAGGTATTAAATGTTCTCCAGCAGCTGAGGCTTCTGCGTTGATGTTCTTCTAGTGCTCACCTACAAGAGTAGATGTTCCTTTTCAGTATCTATTTTCTTGACTTGCATCTTCATTCATCCTGATACATGTCATCTGTTACAGAAAGAAAGTCTCTGAAGGAACTTACTGGGGTTTGGAAACTGGTGACAGTCTGTGGCGGACTCACTGGTGGAGCTGCTGACGGGAGAATTTATTCATCAGAAAGCAAAGGGAACGGTTCCCGTGTACTGCAATACCTCACAAAGCTGTACTCTGTTGACATATGTATATTAGGTTGCCCTCCCAGATGGTATGAAAATACTTGTCCATGATGTATTTTATTATTCAGTGATTCCTGAAGTTGATCTTCTAATGACTAGGTAATTACTGGAAAGTGTTGTCTTGTGTACTTAATCAAGAGACCGGTAATACAATGAAGTAAAGCTTCTCTATTGTGGAAGTATATTTAATGATGGGACTCACTAAGTAAAATTATTTTATGTTCTTGCAAATTTGTCATTAGTTTTACGTTGACTTTTTTTTTTAACTCTGTGCATTTTTTTTTTAATGGCTATGTTCACTTTCTAAAATAAAACTGTTGAAACGTGGGTAACGCGTTATGATATTGTTTCTTTATCAACTGAAAATCCACATGTACTGCTCCTTTCTTTTTTCTTCTGGGGTAACAAGGATTCCAGTTTACGTAGATTCTGTTCAAAACGTGTTATATTGCTGTTCAGCTGCCTGTAGCGATGCGGTGGGAGTGGAACATCATTTCTTTGTTGTAAATGTGATAACAAAAGGAGTTTTTTGAAATAACTTTGTTTTCCCATGAGTAATTGAGTTGATTTGAGCAGTTCAACAAGCAGGCAAGAAAGCAGCTCACCCTGATGTTTTCTAGTTTGGAAAAAGCTGAATCTGTTAACTCTTATAAATACAGCAAACATGTTTAACATGTTGGGTTTAATTATTGGGCTTGAAAATGAGATTTGAAATGAATTCTGTTTCAAGAAGCAGATCTGAATGAAGGAAAAAAAAAAAAAAAAAGACCAGCAAGCTGTTGGCCAAGCTGCTACTACCTGTAGCTGGTTGTCATTTTGTAATCCATGGCAGGCTTAGGAATGCTTTGATTGATGATTTATTGCAATCTTAACTTGAAAATACATTTTGCAAGAAAAGTTTCCTGTTTTTTTCCATTTAGGAAGACAGTTAACCTGTATCAGATTGCTTAAAGCTCTGAATTATATAGAGATTTTTTTTTTAAAAAATAAAATCTTTCCGCTTTTTTTATTTCGCCAAATATAAAATTTTTCATTTTATTTTTGGCACTGTGTAATCAGGTTTCCACTACATACCAAAAAGGGGGGAGAAAATGAACATAAAATATACTTATGATTTTCTGGATTGTTTTGCGTGGGGTGTGATGAGGAGCTGGCATCTGTTACCTGGTGTTGAGAGCGCACATCCCTGCTCTGCTACCGCAGTGTTCTCTGTCAGAGGATTCCCTTTTCAGACTCCTTGCTTAAAAGGGATCTGCCTCATTTCAGCAAGGGATCTGGAATATTTTGAGACCCGCTCCTGCACTATCAGGTAATTTTAAGCACTTTGCATGTAAGTTCACATTGCAGGTACTGTCACACACCAGACCTTAAATCAAAAGGAGGTGAATAACCTATACTGCTTTCAAGAAGTCACAGTACTCACTTCTCAGTTATGTTAAGCTCCATCTCCCACAATTACTTAAGCCAGTTTATTTTCTTCAGTAGAAGTTGTACTCAATTAGCACCTTGCTTGATAGTGAGACTCAAAGCATAAGCAGAGAACTCTCTATATTCTTGCATCAACAAAAGGAAAATAGATTGTTTGCTGTCATGTGTTCATGATATTAAATCCTTGGGTTTTTTTCTTTCCTCCATCAAAAATTTCAGTTTTATTATTAAGTAAGTAAAACAGAATGCAGCACAAATTGCATCAGTCCAAGAGCTACTTGCTCAACATCTCTCAAAAACTTTATACAGGTCAGGCAGGTTAGCAAGCTGCAAAATGTTTCCATCTTCCGTGAAGTGTTTGGGAGGTAAAAGATGAGTCCTAAAAGCTTTATAAAGTACATGTTCCACAGTCCATTTCCATGTTGTGGAACCAGAGTCAGAATCTTCATTCTGAAATACAGACGGGAAAAAAAAAAAGCACAAGCAAACTGAAATTTTCTTTTAGAGGAGAACACTCTTTTAAAGAAAGTTTATATGGAACATTACAATGGTTGTAAAATTGTGCTAGTATTGGAGAAGTTGATTCTATAGAGCCAAGTTAATTTTAAGCTCTGGAAGTCACCTGCAGAATGGGCTAGCCCAACTGAACGATTAAGCAGATACTTAGCCCCAAGCAGACCATATTTTTAATTTAGATGCATCCTTCTTCTATAGAAATATATGATAGCTCAGCAGGCTAAAAAATACATCCCTAACTCAAAGGCCGTGGGCCGTTGTAATAAGCAGCATACTGCAATACCCTAAAGGTTCTCTTAATAGATCAAAATGTATCTCTTAACACTTCAAAAAATTTAAGCCACGTCCTTTCAGAATCTCACCACGCTACTTGATTCACTTCACTGAAAGATACTGGACTAGAAGTCTGTAGTTGGAAAAAGCTTCCTGTGTGGTGTTAGTTGTTTGTTCATAGGACTAAGTTACATATTCTTACCTGAGAGTTTGTCGAGTTGACTTCATCTATTATATACTGCTTTCTAATGGAGTAGAACATTGCTAATTCTTTACTTAGGCTTTCAAAACACTCTTTTTCTTCATCCCAGTTTACCTGTTAGAAGAAAAAGAAGCAATTTAACAGAATTTAATAGCAGTCAGAGACTTGACAGAGATTCTTAATATGGAAAAGTCATAATAATGTCTCAGCCATTTTTATGCTGATAAGGTAAAGATACAGAACAACACAATAGAAGGGTAAAAATTCAGGCTTTCGAATCAAGATATATTTTCATTCAATCAGTAGTTATCAACACAGAGGCAAAGCACAACTAATCAGTAACCGCAGCAAAAGTGTCTGGAGCATGTAACACTACATTTAACCAATTCCAGCCTATCCTTTATGACTTCTGATGAATGAATTTTATTTGCTTCATTCTTTCCTAAATAGAAAGAGACTCATTGAAAGAATAAAATCATTAAGAGAATATACCTCTGTGGCCAAGCGAAGGATAAACATAGGCAGTCCTTCCAGCGGTGGAATGTAGTTGTCTATAAGAAGTGGTAACCCAGTAAGGTTTCCTTCCTGCAAGGCAATGCTGCTGCTTCAGTAAAAATAGTAATAAAAAAAATTAAAAACTGTTCAGTTTTGTATAGAGTAAGGGATGCATTAGGCCACACAGGAAAAAAAAGACACATTGAGAGCACTGATGATGGTGTAAGCCCTGCCTGGCTAGAGAGCTGTTTAAGCTGCACACCCTGGTAGAGAAGAGAACTGCATTCTAGTTAAGGAATGCAAAGACTAAATTATTTGTAGAAATATTTATATCAATTATTTATAAACTTAAAAGATTTATATATAAACTCCTTTGTGTAGCACCATTCTAAGGCAGCATAAGTCCTGGGCATTTTTAATGAAAGAGGCAAGCCACCTAAATCTTACTAGGGCTAGTTCTTAACGGTGGCAAGTACTGCAAGCAAACCACTGCGGCTATCTGTTACCAAAAAGTAGAATCTTAGAATCATTCTCACTGGAAGAGACCTTTAAGGTCATCAACTCCAATCATAAAGCCAACACGGCCATGGTCACTGTTCAGTTCTGAGAAGCAACAGCAGCAGTCACCTCATCGATTTCAAGAGAAAAATAATCTTTGAGCATTTCAGCCTTCTTTTTCAGAAACTCCACGATGTATTCCGCGAGCCCTTCTTTTGGGCCGTCATCTTCTGTCCAGCCACTTTCAGGATCTTCTAAAGCGAGCATTGAAAGCTCATATAAAGGAGCTGGCTCCTAAAAATGGAGGAGGCAAGCCTGTTGTTACTAATCGACATGATTGTGTATTCAAATTAATTATCTGTTCCAATGTAATGAGCAATGGCAAGACTTGGCGCATATCTAGAACTGACAGTAACAGGCAGCAAGGATGACAACTAACAGCAGTAGCTACAAAATCACTAACAGTTCTCTGCATTCTATTCTTGCTGTAAAAAGAAAGTGAACATCATTCTTGTAGTGGACAAAAAAACAACCTGTGAAATGTTACATTTGTCTGAAAGGGGCAGGCTTCTAAATAAGTTTTTTAAATCTTTATAGGATGTAATGCAAAGTTATACTTACAGACAACCTTAAGACTCCAAAGTTGGCAAAGTCATAAATAAGTATCTGGTAGAAGAGTTCTTGGCTAAATTGAAGTACAAAAAAATGAGTTACATGGTCAAGATCACGTATCTCCAAGTTACCACAATTAAGAGGCGGAAATAACTGTTACCTTGGAAAGATGAGATGTACATATCAAGTTATATTAACAAATATCTTGCTTGTAACTAAACAGTTTGATTCACATGCACTACCTAGATGTTTACACTGAAATCTGTTTCTTGGTTTCTGGCATCAGCAGCCACATAGATGCAGAAATGTTACATACTTAAGCATGTAGGTGCTATCAGTTTCCTCCCAGACACCTTACGTTTCAACCTCTTTACTCCTCTGCTGCACTGCAAGAAATGCACAGGAGCTTGGAAGTCGAGAGACGTGTCTCTCTAAAGAGTATTTTAATGACATTTTAATTACACTGATTTCCCTGCAATTTTTCCCATGCGTGCCAGACTTGTTTCCACCGTTCCAAAGCAATTGCTTCATCTTTAGCCTCAACTTTTCAGATAGGCAACAACAAAACGATGTAGTTCTTCCTGTCATTTCCTTCCTTCCTTCTAATTAGCTTGGTAATTGGTACTTATTTCAACTGCCAACAAGTCTTAACAGCTTCTTTACCTGAGTTTTGTTGTGTTGAGAAGATACAGTTTTGTCTGATACTGGGCCAGAGCCCACTGAGGACTGACACAGCCAACAAATGAGTGGTCATGCAGCATCTCCAGAAGATCTGAAACAAGTTGCATGGTGGGGAAGAAAGAAAAGGATATAATTTTGTATTTGCAACCCTGCCCTAATGTATTTAGTTGAGAGGTTTGCATCTTTTAAGAACTGGAGTCTCAGATTTGGCCACTACTACATCCCTGCTGCTTCTTAGAGGCCTGTACTACCAAAATAAGTTTTGTGCCTTCTGATTTTTCTTTAAAAAAAAAATAAAATATGAGAAGTCTGATCCCATAATAAGAGTTCACTTTAGGCGTTCCATAAAATAAAGGTCATGAGGTACAGTCCCTGGGAGCAGCTTCATTACAGGAGCTCGGTGCTGCATGCTACCTAAATTCCACTGTTACCTTTTCCAGAGGTTTCTTGTAGGTATTTTTTACGTGCCATGAAGACAAGACACAACCTCAAGCAGCTGCACAAGTTCTACAAGTTCTGCACAAGTATTTCGAGACATTTTGGGATGTTTTATGGTTCATGGACTACTCTTTAATTTCAGCATTTAAACAGTGACAGCCAAGACATGGAATTACCAGCCTAATGCAGAGCTTTTTCTGGACCACAAGTAAATGTAAGTACATGCTGTCTGAAGATTTTTAGTAATTTATAAAAAAGTTATTGATTACAAATGTCTGTTAGTCTAGCCATTTTAGCTGTGGAGCATCCCCAGTTCTTACTACCAGAAAAATCAAAATAAACTCAACAAAATTACATGAGTTTCAATAAGGCCAAATGCTGGTCCTGCACTTCAGCCACCACAACCCCCGGCAGCACTACAGGACTGGGGAGGAGTGGCTGGAGGGGTGCCCGGCTGAGAGGGGCCTGGGGGGGG
>NW_009702218.1:26080-30969 GCF_000703405.1 Apaloderma vittatum
GAGGGTCAGGTTGGATCTTAGGAAGAATTGCTCTACTGAAAGGGTTGTCAGGCACGGGAACAGGCTGCCCAGGGAGGTGGCTGAGTCGCCATCCCTGGAGGTGTTTAAGAGATGGGTGGATGTTGTGCTAAGAGACATGGTTTAGTGGTGTTGACAGCGCTAGGACACAGGTTGGGCTCAATAATCTTCAAGGTCTCTTCGAACCAAACTATTCTATGATTCTACAAAAACCCCAGAACACAAGATGCCCAAAATTGAGACTAACATGTTATGTGACTCAGTATGAATCTGAAGGCAACTGAAAAGAATTGAGGGAAACAACCCTAGGAAGAATTCCCAAGCTTTTTCTAAAACAACTTGTAGCAGAAGAGAAAACAGTAATTTCACCAGTCTCATTATTTCATATAAATGAGACAGACACAAATGAACTGCACAGGCAGTAAATTAAGACAGTCACTCAGCAGTTCAAACTGTTCTATTTAGTTGGTGGAACAATAATAAGTTTGAGAAGCAAAAGGCTCACTTACTTGCATGTGCCTGGTTACTGATTTCCTCCTGGAGAGTCAACACACTGGTCAAGTTGATAATTCTTCTTCTAGGGGTACAGGCAGCTGTCATGTCCTTTCTAGTGTCATCCTGATCCATTTCTGTGTCTGCGTCTTCCCGCGTTCTCTTTCTGCAAGACCGAAACAAAAAGGAATTACGTTCAATTCTCCTATCCCTTAGGCAAAACACACCAGTAGATGGGATGCTGAGTGCACATGCTGTGCGCTAACAAAAGGAAATGCAGGAAATTTCCCAACACTTTTGTTGGTCAGGTTTGGGTCACCTGTCCTGTCTGCTCCTCTCTGGAGCTGCAAGTCTTTACTTCCTTGTGACCCTCTTGCTTCCCAGCACCCCCACTGCAGATGTACTAGTGACCTTGGTTATTGCAGAAGCAAGGACATGCAAGAGCCTTTCTGCATCCCAATCCCTGATAGTAACTCTAAATTTCAGGCGTTACCACTTTTAGTAGCACGCACTGTCTGCATAAACACACTGCTAAGTTCAGAAAACACAGCCTCTGACTGAAGTTGAAAAGTAAAATCAGGGAGCAGGATTAGTTCTGTTCTAGCTCAAACCAGGGCACCTTGCACAGCCTCAGGAAAGCTGAGACTTACCGAGGAGGAGGCACCGTCTCAGGAGACAGGCGTCTGGTCTCACTCAGCTCTGCAGGCATCGCTATGTCCTCCTGAACAACAGCTGTTTCAACTCGATCACTGACGTCTTCCATTTCGGCATCCTGTGGCCTCACCTGACCCTCTGGAGGTCCTGCATTAACCTCGGTCATCGCTTCGGCAGGGCCTGTACTTCGAGGGTTGTTCCCTGGCTGAAGAAAAGCATCTAATTTCTGCTCTCGGGAATCGGTGCGGACCATCTGATGCGCACAAACTTTATCGCTGGCTCCTTTGGTAACAGCTGAAGAGTTTGCTGCTGATTTTACAATTTCGCTGGAAGAACAGTCGGCCCCTGGAAGCAATGTCTTCGTTCAGATACGGAGAAGCAAAGAGGAGAGATTCAACAAGAAAACAAGAAGAAAACCACAGAAATCAGCCATGTTTCTCACAGCATCTTACTGCTCAGAGGCAAGTAACTTCCAAACCCCACAAACGGTGTCAATTGCTTAAAAACAGGCTGCCAGCTTTGCTCTTGCTGTCCACACAGCATGGATGTCACCACCGTGGCAGTTAACAAAATCATTACTTAGCATTACTCTGTGTCAAAAGGAAAAATCCTTAAGGTTAAAAAGTGCAAGGAAATTTGTTTTTTTAAATACTATAGTTATAGCTCTTATACTGTGCTCTACATAGAAAAGGAAATCATCTTCCCAATTTTTTTTTCCTGTTTGGATTAAATACAAAGCACTGTCAAACGCAACATAGAAGTTTCCTCACTCGTGTGCCTTTTACATAAACCAGGGCAGACAAAAAGCAATTTACCACATGTGAAATGTAATATACTCGTAAAACCAAAAAGACCTATCAGATACTTGACAGGAGGCTATTGAGAGTGGTTTCATATGCTTTTTCTCTCTTTTGCCAAACTGTTAACATCAGTGCATTAAAGCAATTTCATCCCCAAAACACAGAGCAAAGATTTCAAGCTGCCAGCATAACACTGACAACTATCAATCACTCTGTAGATTGTACTAATGAACAGAGTAAACAAGTAAAAACGGAGTACCCACAACAGTTAAAACAGTCCAGAGCCATGGTCTCTTCACATGTGTTCTCACCTGAGTGAAATACATTCTTGAAGAGTTAGAGCCCAATAACTTGCTTTCTATGTGTTGCTGAATGCGGTCTAGAATGCTGTCTTCATGAAGGAAATGGACCTCGTGTTTTGTAGGGTGCACGTTCACGTCTACATTCTGGGGAGCAATTTCCAGGCTGAAAAACATTTTAAAAAGGAGTTCACCTCAGCTTTCCCACGGATGGCAGACAGGGCACAAATTGGTTCGCAGGAAATTTGTCGGGCTTGGGGCCATTGCTCTGTTCAAAGAAGTCAAAATCCTGAAACCTCCTGAAGTTACACTACAGTAAGATATGTTTGGTGTGTTAAAAAACAATTACTCTGAAGAACTCTAGTCCAAACTCGCCAAAATCAGCTTATCTATATAAGCTTAAATCAACTGTACGCTCTCCATTGTGCTACTTCAAACAAACAAACAAAAAGAAATATCTTTTTTAGAAATACAATTTTTAGAAATATCTTTTACTTGAAAGGTCTCACGAGTTAATATGAAAAGAAAACAAGGCCTGTCTTAATGTTTCTTTAATGTGATTTAATTATCTCCTGCCTGGCAATTAGTTACCTCAGCACAATGCTTAATGCTGCTCTCGGGAACATGTTATTTTAAACCTACTCACCCCAGCTATATCCTTTGGACTAAATGGCCTTGAAAGGTCCCTTTCATCCCAAAACACTCTAGGAGATAGTATTAAAAGGCTACTTCTGCCTATGACTTTACCTTAAGTATAGGAAGGGATGTGTACTTTTTGGCAAATAAGCAGCATACACAGTTTCTACGGCTTTCCGCAAAGCAGCCGACTCTACCAGTCGATCTGAAAGACAGAATAAGATGCTCTTCTCAAAGAGCCTCGCTGAAATACCCTGCTACTACCACCAACTACTCTCTCAGACCAACATCTTCACAATTTCTATCTTCAAAGGGCACCTGTTATATCCAGTTTTAACCCCAAAACCTGTTTCTTCTTCATCTAAAACCAGGAATAGGCACTATTTTCTTACTGTGTTTTATGTTTAAAAGTACTTTTTTCTACAAACACTGAAATAACCAGGACACAATCATCACCCTGGTACTCCACAATCTTAAGTTACTTTAAGCCCAGTCTTAGCTGCTTTCTCCAATTTAGAGTGTGAAGCATGATGCAAATTACAAGTAGAAAACCTCCTTGAGATCTGCAATTAACTGCAGTACTTATTCTTCCATATCTTTAACAATGCTCATACGTTTTGTAGTTCTTCAGAAACTTTGTTTACCCGATTATTATGGAAGCAACGTACAACTATACAAAATGGGCCTTTTTTTTTTTTAAACTTACGGTTTATGAAGAGTAGAAATACACATTTCTTCACAGAGTAGTTGGCATTTGTGATGTAGCCTTTCATTTTAAAGGCCAGGCTTGCATCTTCACAGCCCACTTCTATCAGCTCCCTGTTGGCAGTTTGATGGAAACACACAAAAAATTAATTCTTCTGTAGGTGCAAATTTCAAACAGCACTCACGAGTAGCAATATACTGCTTTATATTTTATTTATATCACAGCTAATGAAAACATCGGAATTATTTAAAAGTTCAAACATGTATTGCTGAGCCATAAAAATTATTTAATCTTAACTGGATTGCTTCCTCTAAGTGTAACTAGTAATTCTGTGTGATTGGAGTCTGTAGAACAGTATCCGTTTAATATCTCAACGTGTAACAGTATTCATAATGTTATAAACATCTTTTGATAATTCTAATACGCATTTCACTGTTTAAGTCATTAATGGTGACAAAGATGCGTCAAAATGATCAGCAGCCAGGGAAGAACATTTTTTTTCTTGAGCTACTGTCCACTTCTGCTAGCCTGGTATTTATTGGTGGACTGGTAAGAATCCAAAAATATAGAAAAAAATTTGCATTCATTTTCTATGTCAAAACAGCAGGCTAGACTAAACAGCATCTTAAATTAGGTAAAATAAAAAGTTATACTCGAAAATATATGTTCAAAATATGTTGAAATAGGCAATTTATTCGGAATCGCACAAAGAAAAAAACTGTATCAAACGAGTGTTAGTAGTAGAAAAAACGAAATGTGTAACAGAAATCCAATGATTTCAGAAAACTTAAACCCATACAATTTCAGAAAAATTATTTTGATGAGACTTAAATGCGTAAGAGAGCAGCCTGTAGTAAGATACTCGTGGCATAGCGAGAGGCTAGGAACTTGCAGAGAACACAAGTACAGCTTGATCTCTCTCAGTGAGCACACAGAAGAGCAACAAGCATGTTTCAGTGTGGTAAAGGAAGAGCTTTGCAACTTCCCTCTTCCTTTGAATACACTAAAAAAAGTCACACGTTCTGCACGACAAGGGAGAGCTTGGTTATCTCAACACTCCCTCTTCTTTGTGATTAATCTTGAAGGAAGCAGAAAAAGTTAGCACAGCCTATGTTCTTTAAAAGAGAAAGCAGAGGGAGATTTGCTCCAAAACTTCAGGTCGGAAGGAAACTTGTCATCCACGTACCTGCTAACAGCGTTTCCAAAGATGGACCTAATGTTGTCCACCGTGGAGGCATTTGATAAGGTTCTAACATCTGACATGGTATCACCTTGCTAAAGAAA
>NW_009702218.1:31000-34930 GCF_000703405.1 Apaloderma vittatum
AGGAATGAGTATCAGCCCATTCATAGTTTGGGCTGAAGTTTTACAATTACATTCAATTTAACAATAACATTTCTAACAGGAGGGCGTAGGACATAAGATCATTATAATGTTTTATATTATTATTCACTTCGTGTTCAGAAAAAATGGTAGATGTTAAGTGGCACAGGATTACAAGATTTGCTCAATCCTATCAGGTCCATTCAGGCCAGTAACTTCCATCTTTGAAAGTGAGGAACACGAACAGTTTCAGTCAATAATTTTCAAGAATGGCACAGAAGGAAGCATCCTCTTTCATACAGTAATTGGTAACCAGCTGAAACAGCTCCCAAAGCTAAACCAAACTAAAACATTTAGCGCATTAGAAAACTCTATAAACTTTTGGCAAATGTACTTTTGTCTTGTTTGCTTCTAACTAATGTGTTTTCTGTCCAAACTCCTTCAACATTTCTGTGCAAGGGAAGCCTCTATATGCTTATTCCTGCAAAGCAGTGCAAATTTTCTGGCATTTTCAGATACACATATTAAATCCATACACACACGGTGGAATTATGAAGACTTTATTTACATACCTTTTTAACTGAAAAGCTGATGCCCGAGTTATGGATAGCATACCTGAAAAATAAATAAACGTAAGACTGCAGTATGTGAAAAAGAGGAAAGAAATGACAGCAAACACTCATCTGCCAGTCTCTCTGAAACTCCCCAGTGCTCACTCTATGGCAGTACAACAAACTGGAGCCTCCTGTTTCAGGTTACCTGCTAACAACTTCTAGTATCTTTGCATATTCTTCGTTAGGGTTTTTTAAAGCTTTCCTCCTTGTATTTACATTGTAAAAGAGATCTTCGACCTGCAGAGAAGAAGAGCGCACTTAAAAACCATTCTTAAAAATCTTCTCTTGCTATATGATTAATCTAAATCCATCTTCTTAATAGATACTACAACATTTTCTGAGAATATTTTAGTTTATGAAGGATCAGCATTCAATTTATTCCTTACCTGCTTAGGTTCAACTAACAAACTGCAACTCCAGACAAATACAAGTTTTCAAGTATTTTGGTACATCTGTATTTTTACCAATAATAACAACAACTTCACAGCTTGTCAGTGAAAGCTCTACCACTTCTGCTTATTCCCTGAATACAGCATTTTAATGAAGTGCAAACAAATGCTAAAACAGTTGCTGCCATCAGGGCTGACAATGTCATTAAACCAGGAGCTTAAACTGTTAGTTTTCACTATTTATCTAAACAATATGCAAATTATTTTTTGGCTATACCAAGAAAGATGGAAAAAGTCCAGCTTCTTTTTTAAGACACGTTATCCTACAGGCTGACACATGAAGCTCACTGGGTGTATGCTCCATCCAAGGATTATGGAATATTTCTGAGAGTAAAAGACAATGCTGGCCTTAGAAGGAACACCTTAAAAAGAGGATCTTCTAAAATTTACTTGCTGGTCTTTGGAGAGAAACACAAAACAAAACCTTACAACATCATTTGGACAATATTCTATGAGGTGATGCTGTCACATGTCTTCTGTGTAATGCAGTGCAAGCGTAACGACCTGGGAACAGAAAACGGACAACAGAGAGCAGGCACCGAAAACCTACCATGATCTGAGTGCCCTGGTTTCCAGCACAGGGTTTTGGGGGGGCTTTGATTTTTCCATCGCTGTAAGTAGCTCTAGGCAGAACATAAAAATGTGTCAGACATCAAGATTTCCAGTGTGGGCAGACACAGACAGATGGTGACAAAAGAGAGAAGACAAAAGAAATTCCATCATTGTCATGTTCCTCCCAGTGAAGAACATGAGACACTGACAACTGGCTGTAACTCTTTCTTTTTGCTTAAAAATAATTGATAACTTAACAGATTGGCTTGCTTATCTTTAGATTAAGTTTCAGAATCATAGAGTCATAGAACGGCCTAGGGAGGAAGGGACCTTAGAGATCATTTTAATCCAGCCTCCCTGCCGCCAGGGACGTCACCTCTCGACTAGATCAGGCAACACATGGGGACCGAATGGGAATCGAACCCGCGTCCTTGGCGTTGTTAGCGCCACGCTCAACTGACTGAAGAATATTCAAAACTTTTTCAGATAGGATAGGCACCATACAAAAGCAAACTGAGCTATGAGCTTCTGTGCTCAGAGACTTAGGAAATTTGCCAGAAATGCTGACTGTGTATATATATAGTTTTATACTGAAATGGAGAAAAAGACAAAAGTTTACTCTACACTGACTGCTGAAGTAAAATTCCCTTTAAGATTACCCCCGCAATTTTTAAAGGACATCATTTAGCTAAAGCTTATCTTTACAATCTGGAATTAAAAAATCACTCAGTGGATCTCCCCTAGAAACACTTAATTCCTTACCCCACCTTCCTCCTTAAGAGCACTAAAAAGAGAATGAAATATGTCTGTTCGTTATTACATACAGCAGAAGTCACCCGAATAATGGGCTGCATACCTGTATGCGCACTTTGCATCAGCTGTCTTAGTTGTTACCGTAACGTGGGCAACGTGACTGATGCTAGCCAGCGCCTGGAAAAGGAGAAAGCACCTTAGTAAACCTCGCTCTGCAGACCGCTTTAAATGGCATCACTGGATTTTGAAACACCGCTTGAAAGGGATAAATACAAACTCTTACAAGAAAATGGCAGCTCAGTAAAACTTTTAAAAAATTTTAGTACCTACAACAGTGACTCTTATTGAGGACCTTCTGGCTTTTCTAATTGGCTTTGGTATCTCTGACAGTGCAAGCAGCTAACCGTGTAATGTAGCTAAAAGCAATCTGCAAAGCTGTTACAGTTGTGCTCTTTCCTTTCTTTCCCATTAGCAAAAACCAGGCAGAAGGTTTTGGCCTTTCCTTTCTCATTCCTGCATAAGTTCTCCTGACTGCAGGTAATCCTCCAAAGTTAGGTTAGAATAACTCAATGAATGCATCTACACAGCCTGCTGAAACCAGACTCAAGACCAGGCTCCGCTGGCAGTGGAGCTGGTCACAGAATCAATCACAGAATTGTCCGGATTGGAAAAGATCTTTAAGATGATTGAGTCCATTCTTTAACCTAACACTGACAAGTCCTCGACTAACCCATACCCCTAAGCACTGTGTTTACACAACACATGAGGAGAGGACACAAGCAGTCTGTCTCTGAAGTGCGTGCAAGGATCTATGTATCTGTATCTTGTTATCTCTAGGTTCCTGAAGCAGCATTTCAGAAGACAGGCCTTGTCTTACTTCATTCCCCCCCCCTAATAATCTTACTCCAGAAAGCAAGAGGAATAATAGCTCTCCCTAGGCATCCATGTCAATGACAAGAAAAATGTATTTTGAATTATATTCACATAGCACGCTCTCTGAGAAAACAGAAGCTTTTGGAAAGAGTATTGGCGATAAGACAGTGTATAAACACCACTACAGCAGGCCAACAACAAATAAACAGTTTCAAAGCCTTGAAGAAAAGCTTACCTCGCCCCTAAAACCGTAGGTGGAAATACTAGCCAGGTCTTCAAATTTTTGCAATTTACTTGTAGTGAATCTCTCACACACAATGTCCAAATCTTCTTTCTACGTGAAAGGGACAATTAATAGTTGCTTTCCATTAAGTTTTTTTTCCAGATGATCGGAAATCTTTGTAAACTGAAACAAATTTTGCTGTCAGCGTGATTTACTCACCCGGATCCCACAGCCGTTGTCCTGGACCTGGATGAGCTTCAGACCACCTTCCTTAACCACCACCTGGATACTGGTAGATTTAGCATCCAAGCTGCAGAAACCAAGAAAGCGTTCTAGAGAACCGCAATTCTGCACGGCTTTCAGTTAAGCTTTTTCTTACCAGTTTTCTATCATCTCCTTGATGGCGTTGGCCGGTCTCTGGATCACCTCGCCGGCCGCGATGCGGTTCACCACGGCTTCATCCAGCCGA
>NW_009702218.1:34961-35180 GCF_000703405.1 Apaloderma vittatum
GCGCCGGGCGGCAATCGGGCCTGCCACAGGAGCCCGGTACGGGCCTGGCGGGGCAACCCCGGGAAACGGGTCCCTGAGGGGACGGGACAGGACTGGGGCTGCGATCAGAGATGGGGGAACCGGGGAGGGAGGGAACCCGGGACAGGGGGAACCTGGGCCGCGGGGAACTCGGGAGGAAGGCACCGGGGCAGGGGGGAACCGGGGAGTGGGGGGGAACCC
>NW_009702219.1:0-27034 GCF_000703405.1 Apaloderma vittatum
GAAAAAGAAAAAGAAAAAGAAAAAAGAGAGAGGAGGGAGGCAGGGAGGCAGGGAGGCAGGGAGAAGGGTCTAAGCACATTTTAGGCAGAATTAAAAACGGGCAAATTAGACACATCCCACTATGGGATCCTATTTCACTAAGCAGAATCCTTCCAGTCCTTTACCTTGCAGGAACACCTGTTTTGGGTCATTCCACACACGCAATGGCTTGCTTCCTAATCTGCTATTTGGTACAAAGCTGCTTTGATTATGGATTTGCAGAAACAGCATGTTAATCCTGAACTTTCTTTTCCAAATCAAACACAGATTTTGGACTGCTTAACCTAAAAACAGCAGTCACCAAAGGTACCCTGGTGTTTCTAAACTGGTGTCTGTTGGGTAAAACAAAATGATGTTTTGCAGAATGCAGGGCCTGATCTTCAGTACACTAAAGGCAAGCTAATATAGAAAGGATTTCACTAAGTTTGTAAAGTAGTGCCAGTGTCAAGCTGAACAATCAGAAGGAATATACATTTGCATGCAGTGCAGTATAATTTGACCTTTTTTTCAAAAAAAAAAACAGTATTCAAGTTTTTCAGGAAGGAGGGCTATCACAATATATGTTCATTCTCAAATTCAATGCGAGCTTCCTGAACTTCCTGATCATCCAGCTACTTTTAGCTGTAAGTGAGGAGCATCTGTCTCACTGGAGCAATCCAGGTATCCAACTTACAGTCCTCAAAGACGGCTTAGAGCCAGCATAGTCTTGATCAGCTACCCAAAAACCCTAGATGAATGTACCAGTTATGAAGTTACTCTAAGGACTATTTGTTTCCTCCATATATAGCTATCCTGTGAAGCGAGGACAGCGGGCACTTTCCAAACTTTGACTGTCCCCTAACACTCTGTAATTCCACATATTTTTCTAGAGCAAGCCCATCCCCAGTGACTCCTGGAGTATGAAATAGTAATATTGCAGAGCATAGCCATATCCACATAGGTCTTGGGACAGTGTTCATTCTCCTGCTTTTTTGCCACCTTAAGTCCCACTTCAGTGACCCTTACAAAACTAATGTAACAAAGAACAGGACAACATCAGGTCTTCATTACACTCCAGGAAGCAGGACCTGGTTGATAGTGAGAGATGCCTTCAGGAGAGCAGGCTTTCTCAGTAGGCAGTTCAAAGCAGTAACTTCATTAAGGTGCTTTAGAGGACTGTCTTTCGTTTTCTATTGATTAGACAGGAAGTCTCATGAGACTAAACTCTTATCTCAGGAATTTCATTTAACTGTCTAAATTCAGACACTGTGAAGAACCTTAACATTTTCTATATTTTAAGTCGATTTTGGTTTGGATGTCTTCTTTTAGGATGAAAACCATTTCTCTGCAGCACTCCAGTCCAGGACAGGTTGCTCTTCTAGCTCTTTGGAAACTCTGATTCAAAGACCTTGTTCCAAAATAGAACAAATCCCATATAAAGCTCCAAGAAGTCCTGTTTGGGTTTAACCATCCAGCAAGATCATTGTCTTTGAAAAAGCTGGACTTGGAGGAATGCACAGTGTTTAGTTTGATGCATTGGTCAGGCATGAATTCGATCACGATCCTGCGTCTCACTTCAACCTCATCAAGAACTGTGACCCTGAAAAGAAAATCCTATGGGAAATTTGTACTTTAGAGGAGGAAAAAAATGGAGTCCAGCCTCCAAAAATTATAAAGTGGTATGTTAATTGCTTCTTTTCACTTGTCACCTTCTTGATTTGAGATTTTACAGTTCATAATTATGAACTTTCTTCTGCAGTCCAGACTATCGGGAATGTCTTCTTTTTTTTTTTCTTTTTTTTTCTTAATAAAAACAGTGATTATCAGGTAATAACAGGATTCTTGAAGCTAAGGCACTAAAAATACTGATTGTTGCAAAATGCGTGATTAAATCACAAGTCTTGGCAACATCATAAAATGTCTTTCTCTCCTTTCAAGACTAGTTCCCATGTATCTGTTTGAAGTAATTCCTCAAATGAAACTGCTTTTTCTTTTCCTGGCTTTTTTTTTTTGAATGTACACACACACTTGTGCAGGGTAGGAAGAAAAGCGGGAACGAACCCAGTCCATGGATAAGTGCTGGGAAAGTGTCAAGTGATAGATCATATAGACATTCTATTTAACAAACATTCTTTATCTGATTTTCGAAATGTTATTTTATCACTACACAAGGATATGTGTGGTACTTTTTGTAATTGAAATGTGAATTTCTCTCCCTAAATTCACACTTGAAAGTGATGTGCTGGAATTTTCAAATTGACCTAATTAAGAATATTAGGAACAAATGCAGCTACTTAATACAGCAAATAAAATAGGTTAGGTTTTAAAAAAAAAAAAAAAAACAAGTCATGGGTATATTACCCTGAAATTAAACTATTTAACATGGAAAATTCTCTCAGCTTCAGACAGTTTTAGGCCAATTCTTCCCAGACTGCAGCTATTACCTCAAAAAATTACATAACTTGCCTTTTTTCTGCAAATCGCTGAAGCCCAACTGGTGCTCCATTATTAACATCAGAGCTGTCAGCATCTCAGGGAGGCAAGAGAAGAAAGTAAAGCATTCCTACCAGCAGCAACATGCTTGCACTTAGAGAAATTTTTCTTCAATCCTCTTTTTACCAAGCAGAGAATAATTTACAATATGCTGAAGTTGGGATTCATTCCACTTCCAGTATCTATAAGTTAGAAGTCTCTGTTAGATGTCTATAAGTTAAAGTCAGCTTGACTCCGTCTCTAGACAATGAAGAGAGATAGGCACCTCCAGAGGGTGGTTCATCCCATCTGAAGACAGGTATCTAAGAGAGGTGGAAGGAATCGCCCTTTGGATGTGTGTCTCTCTCTCTCCAGTGACTACAAAAGGAGTCTGTGGTGAGTGGCTTAAACTTTGACACTTTACATGAGTTACGTGAAATGTATGTATAACTCAGGAGGAGATTTGCTTTCTGGTACTGAAGAGGAGATTATTAGTAATGGAAGAATTCTGCATTAAAAATGAACAGACTGCATTGTGCTTATTAGCTAGCATGAATTAAGTCAATTGCATATGTAACTACTCTGATACGTCATGGTGTTCGAGACTTCATAGAAAGTAGGAAGGGCAAGTTTAGTAAGGGACATGGTTCCAAAAGAGCACCACACTCAGCTGGTCCCATGCCCAGCTTCCGAATGCTGCTGTTTCAGTGCTAACTGTTTAGCGACTGTCTTACAGTAATGACAATCCTGGGCATCTTTTTTTACCATCTAAGTGCCACTTGTTTCAGTTCTAGTTGAGATCCTAGCAGCATGGCAGGTTAGTCAACTTGCCTTTTACAGGAAGTGAAACTGTATTGTAATAACACTGAAAGAGTCAGAAAACATTCCTTTCACATGATTTGCATTAATTTTCCAGCCCATCAGAGTGTTCTTCACTTTAGTTTAGAATCTGAAAAGAGGCAAAAAACATCTTCCCCTAGAAACTGTAAGCAGTAGACTCTGTGGTATTAAATGACTGGCTTTAACATTGCTTCAGACTAATCCTGTCTAGAGCAGATGGGGGGCTGTGAATTAATAGCTCTTGACCCTGGCTCTCCTTTAGGCTCCATACATTGTCTTCAAGACCCTAAAGCTTCTCTTTATTTCAGCTCAAAGAGTCTGACATCAGAGAGGGTTGCATTGGAGTCAACAAGGTTGGTGGGTGTTATACCATGAAAATGACCACACACGTGGCACGCCACAGGGTTTGGCACGACAGACTTGTCTGAAGGTGTATGCTGTAAACATGCCTGAAAACAAGAAGTAATGGGAAAATCAACCCAATAGAGGATCAGGATACCAATGTCTGAACTGGTTTAAGTCTTTTCTTAGTGTAGCAGTGTAGATATATTCAAATGGACCTTATCTGATCATAGCTTTGGCTGCTTTAATGAATAAACCCAGATTTTAGCTTCTGCCTTTGTAGCCCCTACTAGATAAGGTGTCAGAAGAGAAAGAATTCAAGATACCTCTACAGCCTGAGTATTCCTGTCATTATTAACATTTTCTTGAAGACAAAAGAGGATAAACAAAATTTTGTGACTGCACCCAGGAGTTCAAAGGCTCTGTCAAATCAACCTTGACACACTCCTCTCCTGAAATGTACTGTAGGTATCTATATAGCTGAGGTTTTACCTCAAGAAGTTTCCTGATTTAAAACAATATGAGTAGAGAATGAAGGCTTTCCCACTTAGTTTCTGGAGACTTCTTTGGAAGATATAATTCACATGTATCTAAGTATTTCATCATTACTTAGATGCTCCGTCAGCTCCACCTTTTAAATCTAGGTATTTTTAGTATTCTTAGTGCTGCACATGCATGAAAAAATACTGTAGCAGTGAAAGTCCAGATTGCACAATCTACTAATCTAGTAGGCACTGTCACTTTTATGCACCCTATGTTTTATTCAACCATAACTCAAATAAATGCAGATTTTTTAAAAATTCATATTTAGCTCTTGCCTTACTTTCCAGTCCTCAGTGTTTGGAATTTGAGAATCGGGTCATTTGGATAAAAGCTACAGCACCTGCTGACATGCTATACACCTTCAGTAAGCAGCACTACACAAATAAACAGTATTTTACTTGTTTTTATATGAAAAAAATCAAAATATTACAATTAGACATTTTTTATTTCATTGTTAGGATATCAATTTGGTCTTCATGGTAGTCTCAACTCTTATGCAAGTAAAACTAAAGTCAGAAACATGTATTTAAATCATCCATCTAGACAGAAAGATTTATAAAGTACCATTTACTTGGCATATCTTTAAGTTATCTAATGGTTTTCTAAAATTAGATGCTACTTTCAAAAAATCAAAACCATCAGAGTTATTAACATAGCACCTTTTTAGGGATATTGTTAGATACACAAACATCTGGGAAAAAAAATACTGGAAGAACAAGTTGCGTCAGCTTTAAATGTGTTAAAGACACACATTAAATGTATTGGCAAGGTTACATTTGCAGGAAGAAGCAAATTGGTTGAAACCCTGACCTCGCTGAAATTAATGAGATTTCACCCTTTGTCTTTTACTATTCAGACACGTTCCTAGTGACCATGACTATGAGAAAGATTCTTGCACAAGGACATTTGAAGTGGTAGTCTCTGTCTCTTGAAACAGTAGGTTTATTTGGCATTTCTGTGCTTCAGTATTACTTGTAGTCAGTGTACAATATGTGCCCCAGCTTGAAGGCTTCTAATAGTTGATAGAAGATAAAAATAAATGTTGCTATTTACAGATTCAGAAAATCCTAAGAACAGAAGTGAAGAATGTTTTGACTGTTTCATAAAACAAGTGTGAAAAATGGCCAGTGAATAATTTTAAAGGGTCAGTATTAGATTTCTATTGCTGCAGTTGAATCTTAGCAAGAAAATGGAGCATGAATTCAGCAAAAAATAAATGAAAGGATCTGATCTGTATTCTGCAGATTCGCTCTCTAAGTCTCCAGTATTGGGGTGTTGAGCTGTAAGTGTTCTTACCTTCTATAACTTACCTTCAAGTCTATTATAGTATCTGCCTATATCTAGCAATTTTAATGGAGCGAATACTTGATTTTATGGCATCAAGTCCACAATACTTTCCAGGATGCATCTACCCTTGAAAGGACAAAGTTTGAGATCTGAAGACAGCAACAAGCCTATCTCCAAAAGCCAGAGACAGGTTGCCAGAGAACATAAAACCACCACAAAAGATATAGGTGAATGAGACTTACAGAGCAGGGAGAGTAAAAGAAGGAAAGGAAGGAAGGAAGAATCAAAGAACCGAGATGATCGGAAAGACATTATGAGCAGAGCTTGGATCTGGCTTGGTGAGGCTATACAGCACTAACTACACTGATGAAAACACACCAGGTCACAGGAGTTGAAGGTAGCAAAGTAAAAATGTTGAAAGAAAATGAGAGGGTTGGACACAGAGAAAACAGAGATAGGCAAGACATAAAAGATATTTAGTCAAGTCCTGGGATGTCGAGAGCCTTTTGATTTCTTTTTTTTTGAATAACTGAGAGCCTGACTGGCTCAAGGTGCAATCAACAGTGGGCACTACCCCATGTCTGCAGGCTATCAGGGTTGCAGGACGGTGTCAGTGGCCCCTGAATCTGCGTCGTTGCTGCAGGAGGACCAGCTCCCTGCTTGCTCCTTTCTGTGAGAGGCAGAAGCAGAAATGCCACAAGAAATGCCTCTCTATCTGTCTTGTGCTGCAGCAGCTCTCAGTGAGGCAGAATTCTGTTCTGGTTCCAACCCCAGATAGCTCTGGTGTCTCTGGTTGTCAGAAATATCTGTTATTACTGAATCTCCACCAGATTTAGGAATGATATAGGGCAGCTACTAGCAAAAAGACTCCATCTCTCCTTAAAAAGAAAGAAAAAATGCACAGTGCCTAAGGACTGCAGTCTGGTGGTCCTGTATTCAGTACATGTCAAAGCATGTAAATAGAATATTTGCTTCAAGGGTACAACTTCTGTGTGCAAAGTTAGTCATATCTCAAAGTAACCTATCACTCTTCTCTTCAAGTGATGCTTGAGTGCATCAGCAAATTTCAAGACAAAAGAAAAGGGATTGATCTAATGCATTTGGATTTACTGGAAGTGTTTTTGCAAGTTTCTTGTAGGAAACTGTCAAAAAAGTAGCACTGTGCAGCAGTACACTAGATTAAAAACAGAGCATCACAAAGCAGAAACTGTTCCATTTTCTATCAGTTAAAAAAAAAAAAGTAATTAATACTGGGATACTCCAAAGCTGCATGTTGCCTTTGATACTGTTTTGTAAGCTAGTGAAATGAAAATCTGTGTGAACACTGAGCTGACCGTGCTTAGGGGTATCACAAAGGCTGATCAACACTAAAGAAGTTTACAGAGAGCTCTAGAGAGGTTGAAGGAAGTGAGGTAAAAGGACAGCATGTTAGTAGGTGAAATTCAGTGAATGCAGGTTAAATTATATTGAAGAAGGAATCATTTGAACTACTGAGATCTCTGAGTTTAAAGAGCGATGAGTTTAAAGACCAATAAGTTAATAAAACTACCTTCTGAAAGGGAGAAGTGGTGATTGCTGCCGTGGTGTAGTTATTTACTGAAAGGGGTTTGGCGTTCCAGAAGATATCAAAGAGCAAAAGAAAACAATAATAAGAAATTATTATAATGTTAGTATATGACAGTGGCACAGCATTGTCAAGGGAGCCATCTTTTCAAGAGACATCCTCTCTTTCAAAAAAAAAACATAGTAAAAAAAAAAGGAGAGAATTCAAAAGTGTTTGTGGAAATCATGAGAGATATGAGACAATGAGACAGAAAAAAGATTTTTTAGAAGAAACGGATATAAGACTAGGAGTTTTGTGCATTAATTTCCTATTGACAAGACTTCACTTTGACTAAGTAGGTGTTGGTGTACTTGTAAAAGATACTGGCAAACAGAGGTAAGATCCTAGGGTAGATTCAGCTCTGGACTAGCCCAGCATGGGAATTTTTGTGTCCAAAGAACTGTCATCACAACTAATAAGTTACTGTTTTGGCTGCATATTGGATTTGCATGGCCAGGTTTTGGTAGCAAGGGAGCTATAGGGATGTCTTCTTCAAGAAGCTGCTAAAAGCTTCCCCTATGTCTGATGGAGCCAATGCCATCTAGCTCCAAAGACAGACCCTCTGCTGGCCAAGGCAGAGGTCATCAGCAATGGTGGTACTGCTTCTGTGATAATATATTTAAGAAAGGGGAAAAAAGTTACTGCTCAGCTGCAAGGAGAGAAAATATGTGAGAGAAGCAGCTCTGCATGCACTAAGGTCAGTGAAGAACGAGGGGGAGGAGGTAATCCAGGCACCAGAGCAGAGATTCCCCTGCAACCCATGGTGGTGAAGACCACTGTGAGGGAGGCTGTCCCCTATAGCCCAAGGAGATTAACAGTGGAGCAAATGTCTACCTGTAGCCCACAGAGGACCCCACACTAGAGCAGGTGGATGACCAAAGGAGGCTGTGATCCCATGGGAAGCCAGTGCTGGAGCAGGCTCCTGACAGAACCTGTGGAGCCATGGAGAGAGGAGACCATGCCAAAGCAGATTTGCTGTCAGGACTTGTGACACTGCAGGGGATTTACACTGGAGCGGTACATGAAGGACTCTCCCATGAGAAAGACTCATGTTGGAGAAGCTCATGAAGAACTGTATCTGTGGGAGGGATCCCACACTGGAGCAGGGAAAGTGAGGAGTCCTCCCCATGAGGAGTGAGGAGGAAGGAGTGGCAGAGACAATATGTGATGAATCGACTTCAACCTCCATTCCCTGTCCCCCTGTGCTGTTTGAGGGGAGGAGGTGCAGAAATCCAGAATAAAGTTAAGCCACCAAAGAAAGGAGGGAAGGTGGGTTTTTTTCAGATTTGGTACTTTTCCTCATTGTTCTTCTCTGATTTGATCGGTAACAATTTAAATTAATTTCCTCACAAAATCACAGAATCACAGAATCATCCAGGTTGGAAAAGACCCTTGGGATCATTGTGTCCAACCATTAACCCTACTCTCAAGTTCACCCCTAGACCATATCACTCAACACCACATCCAAGCGATGCTTAAAAACATTCGGGGATGGCGACTCAATCACCTCCCTGGGCAGCCTGTTCCAATATCCCACAACTCTTTCCGTGAAGAACTTCTTCCTAGTGTCTAGTCTAAACCTACCTTGTTTAATCTTGAAACCATTCCCTCTAGTTCGGTCACTAATTACCCGAGAAAAGAGACCAGCATCAGCCTCTCTACAATGTCCTTTCAGGTAGTTGTAGAGAGTGATGAGGTCTCCCCTCAGCCTCCTCTTCCTCAAACTAAACAGACTCAACTCCTTCAAACGGTCCTCATATGATCTATAATCCTCAACTCAAGTCTGTTTTGCCTATGATGGTAATTGGTGAGTGATTTCTTCCTGTCCTTATCTCAACTCATGAGCCTTTCGCTATATTTCTTCTCCCTGTCTTTCTAAGCAAATGGCGTAATAGAGCAGGTTTAGTGGGCACCTGGCATCCAGCCAGGGTCAAACCACGACAGCCTGAAAAATAATTACTGTCCCTGTCTGCATTTCCTGTACACCCTCTGACCTCACTGGCTTCAAGAGTCATGAGATCTAAGAGTTACTCCAGTTTTTGAAGGTTTATGAGGATCCAGGCACAGACAATGGAACCCCTTAAGTTCTTGCTTTGTGAGAGGGAGATTTGCACATTCTCAGATGGGAAAACCTGCAGAGGAGACTGACTTTATAAGTGACTGAACCTGTAAAAATTTTCTATCAAATCTTAGAAACCAAAATTTTAACAAACCAAAATACAAGTTGAGAAACAGGTTCACAGAAACCAGCTTTCATTAGATTCAGGGCTCAAGAGACTGGTCACCTCACCTGTCTTACAGAACTAAATAATCAGACATAAGGGTGTGTCTTCATAGACAAGTGAAGATGCCTCTGGTCTGCTCATACGTGGGTCTTTTTAGGGGTTTTATGAGAAGAAAGGTAATGTTTAGGCTGAGGATCACCTACGTGCTTCAGGATTGACATTGAGCAGGTCTGAAGACTGGATCCTGCTACCTTTTGTTCAGTTCTGTGCTGGATGCTGGGCTTACTGGAATAATGGACAAATTTGAACCAGAAACAATCACAATCGAAACTAAGTAGCCCTCTGAACCCTGATAGCAACCATTGTATTGCACGCATGTGGACAAGTGATACAGACTGGCAGCACATAAAACCACAGATAAAGGGTTAATAGCCCCGCTACTAAGCAGCATAGGAGAGTTGCCAGGATACTTCTGTTCCTATCCTCTCTGAATTTCATCATGAAAAAAAGCCTCAACTTCCTTTAAATTCTTCAAGATCCTGATTGAATTGAGCCCCAAAATTCACGAGATTTGGATGTCTCAGTCTTACCTGCAGTCGCACATATATGTCCATGCATATGTCTGTATGGATCTGAATATCCATCCAAAGAGGATGGGGTACCTTGTAATTAAAAAAAAAATCCTGCCTACAATTTTCTTTCTAATTTTATTTTCCATTTCTTGGTCAATAGCAACTAGTAAGTTTGTAGTTTAGTCTTAATATCTTCCCATTCAATCTCGGCTGCAGTAGCATTTGTTTTCCTTATTTCTGTTCCAGTCTCTTTCCTTTTTTTGCAATGTAATTGTATCGTTTTATTATACCTATTCAGCCTCCCCTTCTATCTGTTCTTCTCATTGCACACTTTCTTGCCTCATCCTCACCGACAACTTCCCCATGTTACCTTCACCAATCTTTGAAATTACTCAATTCTCATGAGCTACTCATCACCTTACTAGCATTTTGAATCCTTTTTATAAGTTAGGTTGCATCAATACTCATAAAATGAATGGTTTGGGGGTAGTTTCCTTCGCTGAGACAAGCTAGCAGAGCAACACTCATTCACACTCCCTTACCTTCTGAGATGGGCTGGCCAGATCAAATTCCCCCAAATCTCTGCTAATTCCCAAATCCTGCCCAGGAATGGTTTGAAGAATAACAAATGGCTCAGGGCAAAATCTTGTAAGAAACCACTTGAACTTTCCTAAATGGATGGTCGAGTTCCAGTACCACCTCTGGTACTGTTAAATTTACTACCACAGCCATATTCACCAGAAGCAGAAACAGCTTTTAAGGCAACAATGTGCATAACAGCTGATTCCTGTGGTTGGAAAGAACCGTAATTCTAAACCAGACCTGAACTTTTTCCCTATGTAAACTGATTTCTAGTTTTAAAATGCAGTCATTGGCTTCCCAGTTGCTGATAGCTTTAAATCTGCCTGAAGCCAAGCCAGCTTCTCCGCTGAGCAGGGAGTATGGTTTCCTACCATAAAGGAAACAACTCGAAAGGCAGCATGTTGACCATGTAAAGGATGGATGTAGAGGGCTTTTGTTCAGAGCAAATGCTTTTCCTGTCATCCTCCCCAAAGAGACCTTAAACCTGGAAACCAGTGGTTTCATAGACAAATTCAAGGCTCAGATGTAATCAAATAGCCTCAGCACAGCACGTTACTGCACATCAGCAAGGCTCTGGTAAGTGTCCACTACAAATATGAGATAATGTGACATACGTTAGCCCACAGTGAAAAGTGGCTAACCTAAGCCAAATTACTCGGACTGTGCCGTGGGCTAAGAGCATTTGCACAGGCAGTTATTGAGACTCAGCTGCTGCACGGTAACAGTTAACCAGAGTAATTTGATCATATGTTTGATCTCAAAAACAAAATAGACTCTAAATTGCTAGCATGTTATATGGGAAATGTAGCCATGACATTCTGTTACATTGCCATCTGACCTAGCAAGAATGTAAAAGATATACTCCCTTGCTGGCATATTTTAACACAGCATTTTACCAGCCTGAATTATGAAAACAAAAAAGTACTATATTTAAACCTATAAAAATGCAGTTTATTCCTCTTTGATAAGGCATAACTTTTTTTAGCCATTGTAATCTGTAACATTACAGCCTTAGGAGGTAATTTACTAAATAGGACAAAATTAGCTAATTTTTGGACCATTTAAAGCAACATTTCTGTTGAAAGCATATAAAATGTATTAAAGTAATCTCTAAAGTCTTTACCCCTGCTTGAGATTTTAATTTACTCAGACCTAATAAATTATCCCCTTTCAGAAGCTATTGAAAATTTTCACTTAAATCCTTTTTAAAACTTAATGTGTTCAATTGAATCTCAAGCAATTTATACATATATACCAGAACTTGAGGTGGTCACTGCACCAAGGTGAAGGCTGAAAAGAGGTTAGATTAGCATTAACTCCTCTGCCCTTTGGGATTGCTGGGGTGTCATTAATGAATGTGAATTCCCTCCTCCTTCAGAGCCCTCCCCCTTCATATGCACTGATCTGGCTGTTGGGTAATTACTTTTCCATAGCTGCATTTAACAAAATGCCCTGTGAAAAACCTGGTCCCGTTTTCTTTCTATCTGAAGGATGTGGCTGCAATCAGGGAAGGGAACAGCAGATCTGGGTCACCCCAGTATTTGCGTTAGCTGGGACAGAAAAGCTTGCTTCATCTCAAACAGGTCTCCACGTTACAGTTGCACACTTATCAGAAATATTTTTTTCAGGCTATCAATTATTATATTTGAACATTGCATCCTCACTCTAGGGAGCCTTTAGCAAGCTGTAGCAAAAATCAATCCAGTTTTACAACTTTTGCCTTGGCATAGTTCCAACTTTTTATCTACCTCACACAGTAATTTAAAGACGCGGTGGCTTTTTTTCTGGAGTATAGCTATGTACCTGTGGAGGACTTGCCTTTGGTATATGTAATATCCTTTTTCCTTGATTAGGGTTAATCTGTGAATCTTCTTTGGGTTTGCTTTTCATGTTTGACAATTTGCATGCCTGTGGCAAGGTCTGTGTGTCTGGGTACCTACCTCATGTATTTCCCATGGTGGTGGGAACCGCAGTCTCTCGTTTCAGGGAACATGCACTTGAGTTGGACTCCATACTCATGCAAATTGCTTTAACATCGGCTGCAGCTTCAATTAGTGAAATTTAAAATTTCTCCATGTGTCTATTCTGAGCTTTATTTTTCCAGTGCAAACCCCACCTAGGAGCCTACCAAGCTGGACTTCTGATTCTGTGTGTGTAGAGGCATGAGGCAGCTTTGCCAGCACGCCTCAAGGACCACCTCCATCAAACGGGTTATGAATCCCAGCAGCAACGGCAGTGTTTCGAAAGGCAGGCACTATCTCTCAAAAGGTGACTGCCTCCTATATGGTAGGGAAATTTGGATAGCAAAAACTGGTCTTAGAAATTACTACGTCAGTGCAGGCTGCAAAAACAGACAGCAGATGCTGTGCTTCAGTGGCGCTATGAAGGAATAGGCATTAAAAGAGAAAATCTATCTTAAAGCTGTACTTTGAAGGGGCTTTATGTTTATTTTAGAAGCAGACCCAGTTTCTAGTTCCCTATTGAACATGCGTGCTGAAGTTCACAGAGCCACTAATCAGATTGCATGGTTTTCCATGTTTCTGATTCTCCACTCTTCTGCTCAAAAATGTGTTTTACCACTTCGCATTAAAGTTATTTTATTAAATTCCATCACAGCAGTTAGCTCAAGGGCTCAGAATCATCCTTTCATTTACACCGTGCAAGCTTATGCAGAGCAAATGCTGAGAAGTCCAAAAAGCATGGGTTTGGCTTGTTCCTTCCAACCTGCTTGCACAAACCAACCATGGCCCTAAGGAAGACAGCAATTTTCGACCAAGTGGCCTGGGGTCTGCTGACAGAGCAGGGAGAACCCCTGTTTTGGCTGAGCCACAATCTGCCCTCAGCTGGAAAAACATTTCATCCCTCAACTCAAGAGAGGCAGCATAGGGTAAAAGCATGAGACCAGTTGCCTGCCCAGAAATGGTGGCCACACAACACAGCAAAACCAAATCCTTCTCGTCATCATAGTTTAACCTGTAGTTTAACAAATCTCTTGAATACATTTTCATTTGCAGGACTGGTCTCTTAAGGAAAGTAACTAATGTGATTTCCCCACCTCTCAAACAATATAGAGCTAAGATCCAACCACCTTCGAGCATGTTGAGCGTGAATTAGGAGATAGCGGGAATAGTCCTATGGAGAATGCTTCCCAAGAAGTTCTAGTATATTTGGTTTATTTCGTAGCTGGAACTTATTTCTCTGAATTTCCTTTTAATCAGTGTTTGCGAGAGCATGCCAATGGCAGGGACCATAAATGAAGGTTTTGGCCACTTGCAAATGTGTTTTTAAACAAAAAAAAAATTTATTTTTTTCGAACTCCCCCACTGTGCTGCCTGTATTTCATCAATTTAATTTCAAATGTTTTTTGGCATTACCCACAGTTCTGTAGTGTTAGGCATTTGACAGCTAGCTGTATGTCAGGGGCAGATGAAATGGTTCATCTTCTTGTAGAAAACACCTGGGATCTTTTAGAATAAAAGGTACTATAAAAATATGAAGTAACATTACTGAAAACAAATTTTTCACTTTTTTCCTTTTTTTATGGGGAAAAAATCAGAGAAGAAAGAAGGAGAAATTTTTACCTCAGTTTAAGCTAGCAGGACTAGATGGTTGGAGTCATTCTTATTTAGTTGCATAATCAGGCTTTACAGGGAAAACCAGGGGGAATTTATATTTTATGACTCATGTAAGAAAAAACGAGGAACTCAAATTTTGGGTTCAAGCTTCTGATTTCATTTCCTAGTTAAGGTTGGAGTGTTTGCTGGAACTTTCTCTTTCCTAGCTTTTGTTGATTTCTGTCATTCAGGACTCATGAAGTAAATATTTATTAACATGGGAACCCTCCTCCCTTCCTGCCCTTCATATTTGTGCTTCTTATGCTAATGAACTTACTTTAACAAGGGAACCACATTCCTCCTGGGTCTGCATCAGTTCTGGTGCCAACACATTAGTTATTTAAATGTAGTTTTATATTAATTTTTCATATTGTATTGCATTGTTCCCTGCAAATATACATGTAGCTGGTTTTCTACAGTGAACAAATATATGTTAAAGATATTATTAGCTTAAAATCCTTTCATCTATCTTTTTCCTTCCTGTGATAATGGTGGTCATTTCTTTTTCTTGCCCTCTGATTTTTCTCAGCCACCATCTTTTCCTTCTACATTTCTTCTGCAGTGACCACCACCAGGGATTCGTTTTCTGAAACAGGCTACTGATGCAGATACAGAATTCTCAAACTACATATTTTTCCGTGTGTTCAGCATTTATCTCTTAAATCCTCAAAGTCTGACATAAAGGCTTGCAGTCTTTGAATTGGGAAATCCAATAAACAAAAGAGGAGTTTAGCAAGAGCTGAAAAAGACATGCTTTTGAAAAACAACCTTAGCAGCACAAAAATGATAAGAAAATACAGGGAATGAAAATATATACTCTACCATGCTCTTCCTAACATTGTCAGTAAGTAAGAAATATATACTAACTAAATATCTGTGGATGTATTTGTATAATACAGGATCAGAGCCAGATCATAAGAAATCTTGTTTCTTACCAATTAAGTAATAATTACAATTATTATTTGTGAGGCGGGGAGCTGTTACTGGCAAGAGACATGCTTTTAGACCATTATTGCCAAGGCTACCATGTAGTATATCAAAAGTACTCAGGCTGCTTAATTTTGAATCATTTAAAATTATCAAACATTTTGATATCAGGAATGGGTTGCCATATTACAATTTGATAGCAATGTTGAAAGTTTTGAAAATGTTCTCCCATGAGTCCTGGAGAAACACAGACATGAAACCAATGAGCTATTAACTGAGGTGTATGTGAGACATTGCTATACGAGTCTCAATGCTAGGGAAGTAAAAGTCAGTTAATGAGTCCCCAGTCTCTGAAAAAGGCTTTACAAATGATTCAGGGAGCTACAGACCAGCAACTCTGACTTCTGTATCAGGTAAATAAAAGAAACTATAACAAAGGAGAGAATTAATAGGTATCTAGACAAATATGATATATTCTAGGGAAGAATCAACTGGGCTTTTGTGAAAGGAAGTCCACTGTTGCAGATCAATGACATTTCTTTGAGGAGTCATAAAGGTTACGGGCAATGGTGACCCAATGACTCTGTACTTACATTTTGAAAAAACATTCAACAAAGTCCCTTAGAAGAAACTTCTAAAGAAATTAAACTATCATGGGTAAGAGGGAAGGCCCTCTCATAGATTAATAACTGCTTAAAAGAGAGGAAAAAGAAGGAATAAATGGTCAGTTTTCACAATGAAAAGCCAGTAATAGCAGAGTTCTCCAGGGCCGTTGGCATGAGAGTTGCCCAGTGCGTTAATAAATGACCTCAAAGAGCAAGTAGTCACATGACAAAGTGCACAAGACAGAATAACTCAAGACACTCAAAACTAATACTAATGATAGAGTATTTCAGAAGACCTTCACACATCAACGGTAAGTGAAATTCAGTAAATCGTCATGTAGTAGTATACTCATGATACGGAATAACGGACTATAACTACTGCCCCTCAGGCAAGACATGTTGGAATGGAGGATGGACACCAAGGTCGTGTGTTCGATCCCCGTTTGGTCCCCATGTGTTGCCTGATCTAGTTGAGAGGTGTCCCTGCCCATGACAGGGAGGTTGCATTAAGTGATCTCTAAGGTCCCTTCCAGCCTAGGCCATTCTATGATTCTATGATCTCTGCAAACATTAGGTCAATGATAAGAAGTAGCTGGAAAGACAAATAAATCTGATTCTGAATATTGCATCTATCTTAGCTTATAGGAAACTTAGGAAAAAAGTGGGAGAAGCAAATTAAGAAGGAATAGTAGGATGGGGTAGTATCTGTACAGGGAAGGACTGTATAGCCTGAAACTCTGTAGCAGTGGTGGCATATGACTGCTATCTACAAGTCCATGGAAAAGTAAATAGGAACACTGAGGTTTTGAGAACAAGTGGTCACCGCTGAAGATGTTGAATGCCTGACTGAAAAGAGATGCGAAAAGCACTAATTCTTCTTTCTTATTGAATGAAACAATGGAATTCATTGGCAAACGATGGGAAACAAACAAAAAAAAAATCTGAAGTGATATTGGAGAAATTAATGGATGATAAATCCATTAGCATTTTAGACACTGTTAAATCTCTACACTTCTCACTCTTCAGCTCTTGAAAGGATCACTTTATACTTCAATTTTTCTACAGTAATATGTCAGGTCACTTTAAGAAAAATGGTACTTGATTAAATGAAGCTTTGATCCAACTACATACAGCTACTTTTGTATCCCTATAAATGAAATATTTTGTAATTGTCAAATAAAAAGTTTTCAGTGTTTCTTTTCCTTGTCATTTAAAAATTATAATTTTTTTAAACCATGATTTCATGAAGTGGACATACTGAAATGCCAATATTTAATTGTTTATTTGCAGAAATTTTGTATTTTTCTCATAGCTGGTATAAATTACTTGCTAGCCTAGCATTCTACATATTTGAACAAAGCAAATGGTCTAAAACTGGTTTGATACACACAGTGTAGATACTTCGTCTTTTCAAGAACTATCATGCATTTCAGTTTACTGACTAAAATCTTGTTTGTTTTTGGTCATTATCATATTTTCTACTAATTATATTAAACTACATAAACTAATCCATGCTTTCTGTTTGAGTTGAAATTCATGTCTGTTTGGCATAATAAATAAAATGCATTTTTATGGCAGGAAAATGCATTAAAACTCTGAGAATCAGAAAGGAATAGTTTAACCAATGTCAACCATGTCAGTTCTTCCTCTGTGAAAGAAAGCCCTAAAGGACAAAGCATTGATCATTTCTATTTTTAAGGGAGTGGTAGCCAGTAGCTGTGCTTCAAGAGGAATTCTACAGATGGGCAAAAGACAGAGCAGTGAAGATGGCTTTTCTGTCCTGTCAATGCTACTGATGAGATACTCAAGCAGGACATGAAGTATCTCTACTTGAGATAATGCTCATGCTTTTGCTCTCTCATGGTAGATAGCTTTCTTCATCCTTAATTGCGTCTATCAAAAAGGACTGTATGGCCTGTCTTGTAATGCGTATATAAGGAGGATTATGTTTTGAAATCTCTCCCATTTCTCACTCTTTCTTTCATGCCCCTTTTAGTAACCAAAATAACTGAGAAAGCATATTGACAGGAAACAATCAGATAAAAAAATGGAAAATTCAACAGGATGCAATGCAAAAAAAAAAGAGATTATAAGACAGAAAAATTGAAAAGCTTTTTGCATGTATTTTTTTTTGTCCTTAGTTTCTGAACTTTACCCAACAGTCAAATAAATGAATAAATTTTCTTTATCTCCAGTGACTCCAAACCTATCTTACAATAAGATTAAATACTAGCATCATAAATCAACACTTAGAAGTAACATTAGGAGTTTCTCAATCAACCCTAGAAAATGTCAATTGATTAGATTCTATTCCTAGGTCTTGATAATTGTCATTTGTCCTACATATACGTATTTTTTATTTACATGTATTTGTTTAAACAGCATGACAGTAGGTATCACCTAGAAAGTTCGGGGGTGAGATGGAAAAAGAGCAAGGTCCTGAGTCAACCACAATTTTAACAGTTTTGTCTCCTTTTTAGCTCTCATTCTTTTTTTTTTTTTTCTCTATGTTGGATCATATCAGCCTCTGAGTTTTGGAAGATTTTACCATACTAGTTTTAAAAATATAAGCCCTGGAGTTATTTAAGCTTAGCAATGCACATTATTTAAATGACAGGAATAAAAACCCAGAACTGATTGGAACAATCAATTTGATTGTGGAAATCAGGTTTGTTGAAGTTCAGTTTTTAAAATACACAGAAGATTCAGAAGATTCACATTAACTTAAACGGTTTCCCACCAGCTTGTCCTGGGCTCCCAGACCTTATCCTTCCTTGGTCACTTGTCAGTCAACATTGTATGTTGATGCACTTGTAGACTACCCTTCCCCAGGACAGATCGTGTGAGGGTGGTTAGTTTATAAAGCACAGATTTTGCAAGTTACTCCTCTCTTTTTAGTGGTATAGGCTGGAGAGCTCTTTTGAGATTGCTCTGCTTCGGGACATGTAAAGATTTAGATTGGACATTAGGAAAAATTTCTTCACTCAAAAGGTTTTTAAGGCTTAGAACAGGCTTCCCAAGAAAGTGATTGAGTCAGCATTCCTGGAGGTTTTTAAAAGACGTGTAGATGTGGTGCTTAGGGACATGGTTTAGTGGTGGACATCACCTTACTAGGTTAATGGTTGGACTCAATAATCTTAAAGATCTTTTCAACCAAAATGATTCCATGATTCTATATGCATTTCCCCCCATTTTTCTTGGCACAGGGACAGCTAGGGGTGAGAAACATCCAAACAGAGGTATAAAGAAAGTTGTTTATCATCCTTTGGTCTTCCTCATCTGCTGGCGCTGCCTTGCTCACTGCTGGTGAAAAAAACACACAGAGCTAATAAAATCTGCTCCACGGAATCTGCTTACAAACTTCCAACAGGCTCACTGAGTAACAGGATTACTGTTCTATTTCACCTTGCTTTTGGCAATTGGATGCTCGAATGTTATCACATACCTTGCCACTCCCCTTGAGATTAGACCAGCCCCCTGAGATCAGATCTACCTCCCTGCCAGTTCCCTAACCGGCCACAGTGACAAACTGAGAGATGGTTGGAGTTGGGGAAGACAGAAAGCAGAGCTGCTAAACATCATGTGCCAGTCAGCACTCTTCTGTGAATGAGTGATATTTAAATAGCAGAACATAGTTTATGTTTGTCACGGAAGTGAGACTTTAGGAGTGTGAACGCTGTTGAGAGTCAAAACACATCCCAGCAGATTGTCCACCTTGCTCGGCTGCCAGCCACAGCCATCTCAGCTCACCCTGTAGCAACCCCTTGCAAGCCAAAACTACGAAGACAGTCCATTCCAAAACCCCTTTGTCATCCTCCCTGGCCTGGGCCCAACCTAAAAGGAGGCCAAGAGGGATCATGTGTCCAGCAGTGATACAGTTCTCCTTTAAGGACTAAGTTTCCTTCCTGCTTCGTGGTGATTGTGTCAGACTGTCTATTGTTGCAGCTCAAAAATTGCTTTCTGAGTATCCCAGGATGGTTCTGGTCCCCTTTGCACTGTGAATTGTGTTGGCAATCCTCACTGGGGCCGATTAACAGCAGTGACAGAGCTCTGATTTTTGTCTCACGAAATCCCCAAATTAATATCCTACATCTTATATCCAAATAAACATTGCGGGGGACTAGCTTTTTGTTGTCTTTATTGTTTTTGTGTTGAGGATTATTTGTTGTGATATGAGTAATTTAATTTCTTTTTGTAATATTTCTGTGGCTGAGAAACTTATTTTTAACTACACTGCTATGATTTTATATGAATTGTGTAAAAAAAAAAGGTCAGAAGGAAAGTGGTAAAGGGAGTAAGTGATATGATTGTTTCCTGTGTCTATTTTGGTCCAAAAATTTGACACAGAAATTAACAACTAAAGTGTCATCTGTCTATCCTTGACCCTCAGTTCTTCCCCTTTTTTCATCTCTTATAACACCCACCAATCGACTTATGTCACATTCAGATCTTCCTCAGTGGGCTAACAACTCAATATTTCTTGCATTTAAAAGATAAAAGAAACCAAGATAATCTCTATGATGTTAAAATTAGCTGCAAGAAATCTTCCTTTTGTCTTTTTGCAGCAGTTTATAGCCCCTTGGCTCAGAAAGGTCAGATTTATAGTTGGCTATTTACTGTCATGTGAATTTGTGAACATTCAGCTCTGAAGCTGAAAGTTGTCTTTTCACATGATGTTGTCCCCAGTTCTAGAGAAGTCACACAGTGTAGCACATAGTAATCATGCAGCTTTCATCAAGCTGGTACAAAGGATAGCTGCTCTACTTGTGTCTGAGGAAACAAGCAATGATGGCTAAGATGCCCTTGCGGAACTTAGAAGAGGAAAAATTCAAAAGAGAGAAAGTTTGTAGAAACTTGAATTATGACAAACTCTTGATACTAATCTTTGTTTAGAATAGTTTTTGACAATTAAAGCAGTGAGTTACAACTGTTTTGTCTCTTAAAAAAAATAATTTATTTATACTAACTAATGACATTTTTTTGTAGAGAGGATTTTTTGGATGTAATGTATTTAGCCTTTCAGAAGGCTTTTGATAAAGTTACTCTATGAGAAGGTATTAAGTAAACTTGGTAACCAGGTAGTGAGAGATAAGTCTTTTGGTGGATCAAAAATTGGTTAGGAAGCAAAGGCATGACTAAATTGGTCATTTAACCTTGCTGTCAAAGCAACAGTAGCAGCATGACTAGAAAGTTCTAGGGCAACTGATGTCTGAAACACAAGATGTTGAAAATACAAAGGATAATATTTCTGTAATCCTTTGCATGGTGTATTAATCCTCTAAAATGTTAGTAAATCTCTACTGTGTACAGCTAAAAACCACCTGTCCGAATACCTTTGATATCCTCTGCAAAGGCCATGGCCAGGGATGGATACTAGAACAGCACATAGACTGACATTTCCTGAGAATACCCTTGCGGTCTCCAAGTTTGTAACTCAGAGGTGGGATCATTCTGTGATAATTTGTTATGGATTCATGTTCTGTGCACATTCCTGTTGCTTTGTAAACCCCTGCAAAACCTCTGGAATCCAGGAATGATGCAAAGACTGTTGCAGTTTAACTGTATACAGCCTAAAGAACCATCTTGGCTTAGCATTCCGAATCTGACATTGCTTATTTTATTTAGGTCTTGTACTTGAAAACACAAAGAAGGTTCATTCCCTAGTTTTTCACTATCCATCACTCATTATTTTATTAACTGCTATAGCATCCCCCCAACTAAGTTATTCCTTTCCAAGATAAAGAATGATAGGCTAATTAATAATTTCTCATATAAAATCTGTTCTGTAGCTTTGGTAATTCTTATCACCTTCCTCAGAATCTTTTACAGCTTTAGTATTTCTTTGTTGAGATGGAGGAACCAGAAATACACACACTATTTAAGATGCAAGCACACCATAGAATTATCTGGCTGCAAAATTATGTTCACGGTACTGTTTCTGTATTGCTCTCCTCATAGATCCTAACATTCAGTTTCTTTTTGATCACACCTGAGTACTGAGCTGACATTTTGAGTATTATAAATCCAGGATCTCACTGCTGAGTAGTAACAAACATTTCAGCACCTGGCACTGCACGTGTAAAGCTCTGTTTGGATAATCCCAAGTGCATTACTTCTAATTCTTCTGCTCTGAAATTCATCTGCAATTATCATTCAGTCTTGTAAGGGTCTTCTGCAGTTCTTCATAGCTGAACTTTGGTTTTACTACCCTGATGAACCTGGGGAAGCATTTGTATGTTATATGAAATCTACAGTCATATTATTTCTCATCAGTTTCTTACATCTTTTTAAATGCTCTTTCATTCAAAGAAGATTGTAACAAAGTACATTGGCAGTAATGAAAGTATCAGAAACTAAATGCAGAGAAGCCATGTGAAAACATGAGAACAACATAGTTCATATACTTCAAAAAAGATTGGATCATCAATGAGTCAAAAGATTAAGAGATGTTCAGCTTAAAGCAACATGTATTTTCAGCCACTTAAATCCTTTGATGTGATCTTAAACTAAAAAGTTCTGACCTAAAGGACACAGAGGAGACATGGCCATTTAGCCCCTTTACTGATTTCTCTACATGTTGTTTTCAGAGTTACCATTAGCAATCACCTAAACTATTGTGTTCATAATTTGCCTTTTAAATTTATTGAGTATTCTGGATCAGATTTAACTTCCTACAGGCCCTAGTATCCTATCCCAAGGATAAAAGTGTCAAGCCTGAGGTAATCTCTTTAAGAAAAGCCTGAGGGACTGAAACATCATTTTCTTTTTTGCTTGTTTTTTGGCACTAGCACTTGCAAGTAAAATGAAAGATTCAATTTAAATTCAAGGCCAGATCTTAAGAGGTGATGGGCCCTTGCATATTCCAGTGGCTTCAGTGAGATCAGTGCATTTCAGGAGTCATCCCCAAGACTGAATTTGATGCATTTTGGTTTTGTATAGCTCTGCTATGGAGTAATCCACTGAGAATTTACTGCCCTTTTGGAGAATACTCCTGGTTTCATGTACATATTTGTCATCTTTTCCTTTGGCCTTGTCAAACTGAGCATGTTATTCTGTTGTTTGGTAAGACATATATCACTTTATGAATTAACCATTTATACATTAATCAGAATATAGGCTGAAAAGTATAGATAGGGGCTTCTTCCAACACTTCTGTGAAAGGATTCACATATTTTGGTAATTTCACACCCTGCCCAAGCCCCCATTAAAGGAATTAGCCCTGATATAATTCACAACATTGGCACTAAAGCTGTCATCATACTTTAGGGTTGATATTGTGGTGAAATAACTTCTCAGTAGCCTGTCAATCCATAGGTTTTTTTGAAAGACTTCGGTTTCTGGAGCTTAGAAAGGAATTGTTTGTTGCTTGTTTAGTCAAAGAAAGCTTAAGTTCTGCAAAAGTTGGTGAGGCTGCCCAACAAGGTTTGTATAACTCTAGGTCTCCCATTTACAGCTGGCCAGCAGACAGAAATCTTGCAAAAAACCCTCACCTAGACAAATCAGTGTCTTGACTTACATAAGAGCCTTTAAGGAGGTTGGTTTAAGTCAGAGAGGTGGCAGGGGAAAAAGGGGTAATGCATCTAAACCTCTTCATTAGTTTACTTCCTTCCCTATGCTATTTGCATGCAGATGATGCCTGTTATGGATAGGGATATTCTGTAGAGAGTCTATTACTGGCTGTCGATCACTATCAGTCTCACTCTCATTTTCCGTTCAGCCGTAAGATCCCATTGACCAGTCCTAGAATGATAGGACTAGACCAATAACATGTGTGTAGAATTTTACATGCCTTTCAGGATATTTCTGCATTAAAATATTTTGAAGAATTCAAGATTATCTCCTCAGAATATTTATAAGACAGATCCATGGGGGGATTCATCCTGTTCTGTGCAATAGTAGCAGCACAAAGCAGCCTTAAAGTCAGCTTAGGCATCTCTTTGAGGATTTCTCTGACGTACAGAAATCCTGTAGTAATGGCTTTTTCCCTTTCCCTCACTTTAAGTTCCACTTCAAAGATGTTTGGATGGTATAACTACTGGAGAGGAACTTACTACAAGTTTCTGTGCCCCAGGTATTGCCTACCATCGTTAGAAGGACTTATAGCTCTTAAGAATCAGCAATACCTCAAGGTAGCCTTGAAGCTATGTTAAATTACCGTGAAACCCAAAGGTCAGCCCCAGGATTCTGAGGTTTGGAGATGTGCTTCCCCTCCTGTCATTTTCCCTAGAACTTGTTCCCATATTACCTTCTTTTCTGAAGTCATAGCCCAATGATTCTAGTTTAGTTTTGCACCCTTATAGTAGGCAGACTCTTTTTTTTTCCCATCATCAGTGGAGATGGAGAGTGATTTTGATTAATGACTTCATTGTCCCCAGCCAGCAAGAGACTTGCCTTTTTCAGTTTGCATCAGAATGGATGCTGAACACTGTAAGTCTCTAACTGGCAGTAGGTTTCACCTGCTGAGAAGTGAGGAAATTAGTCAGAAAAAAAAATGGTCACAAAATAATACTGATTTACACGAACTTCAACTAGAATGTCAGGTGATTCAAAAGTTTTGCTAAAGCTTTCCTAGGCTTCTTTCCTAAGTCTGTACATGCAAGGAAAGAAAAAAAAGCATTGATGGCAATCAAAATGATCTTAAGAATTAAGTAAATCTGCATATTTTTTTTGCCATTTTTCTGTGTATTTTTAATACAGGGGAGAAATAAAAGGAGGTGTGAATTTACACTTATATTAGCATTAGGGTAGAATCATAGAATCATAGAATGGCATAGGCTGGAAGGGACCTTAGAGATCATCTAGTCCAACCTCCCTGGTTTTGGGTGGGGACACCACCTCTTGACTAGACCTGGCAACACATGGGGACCCAGCAGTACTTTCATTCTAGCTCCTAGTCTTCTCCCAGTGAGAAGTCTGGTCCTGTCTTGGGAATTTTGGGAATGCTGGTTTATTGGTATGCATATGAGGTTGTAAAATATAATGTCACAAGTATTAGTTCCAGGTACAAGTCATGACTGGATCTTTAAACCCCATCTGTATCTGTTCATTACAGCCAAGGAAGAATTTCTGAAGACACGAAAAGCAACAGGAGCCTTGATTGTAATGACCATGAAATTGTGGGGCCCAATATCCTGAGCTAAGCAAGGAAGGAGAGTAGCAGAATATGGACCTCCAACTTCATAAAAGGAGAATGCAACTCACTAAGGGAGCTAGTGGATGAGATTACATGGGAGGCACCTCTGAAGGGTGAAGAATCTCTGGAAAGCTGACAGGTTTTTGAAGAAAACCTACTCCAAGTTCAAGTATTGGTCACCACAATCCTTACAGGTCTTGGTGAGCAGTAAGCTGCACATGAGACTGCAATGTGACCTGGAAGAAAAAGCAGCCAAAAACACAGTAGGCTGTATAAACAGGAGTGTAACCAGCAGATTGAGGGAAATTATCACCCCCCCCAACACAGCACTTGCTAGACAACATCCAGAATACTGCCTTCAGTTTTGATCCCCACCTGCCAGTACAGGGAAGACATCAACAAGATGGAGTAAATTTGGTGGCTGGAGAACTGTCAAATGAAGAAGGAGTGAAGGAGCTGGGCTTGTCCAGTCAGAAGATGGGATGGTCTCAGGAGACCTGAAAACAACCTTCCCATACCTTGAAGAAATTCACCGAGGAAACAGCAGTGCACAATGGGAAGACAAGAGACAGAAGGCACAAGGTAAAAGAGAGGTTCAAACTGGGTATAAGGAGAAACTTTTTTCTCCATGCAGATGTTCAGGAAGTGGAGTAGGTTACCCAAAGAGGCTGTACAGTCTCCATCTCTGGGGATTTTTAAGGTCAATTGTGCAACTTAGTCTGGTCTCACTAGTGACCCTGCTTTAAGCATCAGGAAGTTGAACAAGAGACCTCTCTTCCAACTTCAATTATTTTAATCCTATCATCCTGTGAAATCGGAAAAACTTTTCCATTATTTCCATGAGTATGAAAGAGAAATCAGTAGTTATCAGAGTAATAGCAACAGGACAAAAAGAAGGGTAAATAATTTTTGCAAGTACTGTCCAGTTTGTCAGGAGGAACATGTCATCTTCTGTCCTTTCTACATTTTAGCATACACACTTCAGGCTAGTCAGACTGCCTTCCCTGACTCCCACTGTCCTGTGAGCTCATTCTGTATAGGTACATATAGAAGATGTGAACAGTTAAGTGTATGTACTTCTAAGTGTGTAGAAATTAATTTACATTTGTCATTACAACTCCAACAGAAGATGTCATATTCAAGAAATAACAGTCTGCTAAGTCCATAGTGAATAGAAATCTTAATTTCTCCTTGTCCTCCACTACTTATCTGATACCTGTAGATTTTTACTGCCTTACAAGAATTCACACTCAAAATTTCAGAAAATAAATATAGACTCCTGCTGGAGTCAATTTTGCATAGACACAATCAACAGCCTTTTTTGAGGGGAGTGACATGATCTTCAGGAAACTCTTGTTTGAAGGATACAGTGCTGAATCAAGTGCTATTTTGAAGCAGGTACAAGTTAATGAAATCGACCAGTTTCCTTCTACTTCCAGTTTTCTTCCATTGCTTTCAAACTGATAAAGAATATGGCAGTTGTTTCCAAGAAGAGAGTGTATTTTTCCCATTCTCATCTTATGAAAGATGAGGCAATTCTTCTCACATTTTAATGAGCAATTGTTGCATCAGTTTTGTCAGATTTTGACTAAAATCCACCAACACTAGAAAGATTCATTACACTAAGGAAATAAGGGTTTACAGGCATAATCATATTAGGAAAAAACTAAAACATTCTTTTCACATATAGGTTTTTGTAGTTGGTTATAAAGAAGTTGCAGGAACACTGCCTACGAAGAGCAGATACAGGAGAATTCTTCCCAAAGTATTTCCTTTTAAGGGCCATTTGCCAAAAAGATGATTATATGATGCTTAAGGAGACCAGTTCTTTTCCATTATCCTTTTCTCCATTTTCAATACATAGAACTTCCATTCTGAACTTTTTAGTAATACCTTGTGATAATCAGGTTCCCAAACTAATGGCAGCTTGTGTTGGAAAGGAGACCTTTTTAATATCCTGGTACTGCCTTCTTTCAGTTATTTAAGTCAACGTGTCTCCCTGTTCTTTGTACTATGATCAAATAGGATAAATAGAAGCTTCCTGTCCCATCCATTGGGGTATACTCAATGGTATACCCATGGTATACCATCCTTTATTTTGCCTACTTTTTAGATGATCCCTCTTCTACAAGGCAGATATTAACTCTGCGTGTTATCCTTCTTGTCCTGGGTTTAGCTAAAACTCCAGTTCTGTTTAGTGATTTTTACTTTCCAGTTTCATCTCTTCTAAAATGCTGCAGTTCCTGAAGTTGGCAGCATGGTTTTGCAGAC
>NW_009702220.1:0-3530 GCF_000703405.1 Apaloderma vittatum
GGGCTGTGATGCTTTAGAGCGGCGCAGGAGCCCCCGGAGCTGTCTTTGTCCTCTGTCCTCTCTGGGACTGCCTGAGTGGGGATGCCCATGTGTGACTCGGACCCTGGTTAGGGGTGCACAGATGCTGGGGGCGGGGCTCAGGGTCCCAACAGTGTGGCAGAGATGAGTGGTGCCCTGCCAGCCCATGCACAGCTGCCAAGGCCGTGGCCAAAGCCACGGCCAAGAACACGTCTCCCCATCCAGGCGAGGGGGGGTTGTGTGTGCACGTGTTGTTTTCGTCCTTGGCATCACTTAAGGTGCCACAAGCTGTTGGGCAAGGGCTGCCCTTATGCCATGCTTCTAGTGGCTTCACCCTCCTCAAAGAGTAGTTTTGGGCTGGGTGGGACCCCCACCACTTCCCACCATGGTTGCTGTGGTCCCAGGCAGCACTGTGTTGTGTCCCCTGCATGGGACCTCGCTCCCACATGCAGCACAGATAGGTATCCATGTCCCAGGAATGGCCACCAGGACCTTGGGGTCCCTCTCCAGCCCTGCCACTGTTCCCCACTCAGCAGGGAGACCCCAAGACTTGGCTTCTCTGCAGCCACAGGAGAGATAGCCTGTGAGAGGCTGAGGTGGGAATACAGAGGGGTTCTTTTCCTCCTTCCTGCCCCTGCGGAGCTGTGGCCTTTCCGTTGGCTGGATTTCTGCTATTGATCTCTGGCTTGAAGCGAGTAGCAGCACCTCGGAGCAGAGGGAGGCATTTAATAATGTCAGGCATGGATACGGCTCTTTAATAATGGATGCTCCCGTGTCTTGGCCAGGCCACAGTTTCTCCTTGCCTTGTTTCTGTTTTCCCAGGCCCTATGGGAGCCACAAAATGCTCCTTCTCCTGTCCGTTTTTCCTATTCTTGTGGGGCCATTTGCATGTAAGATTTGTGGGACCAGTATAGGTTGTGGGGTAGGAATGGGATCAGGCAGCAGGAGCTGACATGGGTGTGCCAGAGAGGAGACAGAGGCAGGAGGGGGCCGGAGGGGGCTTGCTCATGCAGTAGGTTGTGTCCAGGAGCTCAGCAGGATGGTGGGGCAGGCCTGAGATCTGAGCTGGGGTTTGACTGCCTGAGCTTCTGAGGAAGATGGAGCCTGGCAGGGCAACACAGGACCTGTTTTCCTTCCACTTCCCTTGTTCCTGCTGTCTTCCATGGCCAGAGGCACTTGCAGCTCCCTCCACTGTGTGGCTGCTGGGCCTCCTTCCAGCCTTGGTGGGCACGGAGAACAACAAGGAGGTGACCTGGACATCTCTGTCCCTACACAGGTAGCTGAACAGCTGAGACAGGGCCAGGCAGTATACTGGAGTATCGACACAGGTGTCTGACTCTCTTCATAGAATTAAAACCAAAGGTGTGTCTAAGCTCTGGTGTCCCAAGCTAGCCCCTGGGTTGAGCTTTATCCTGCTTCAGCCAAGTGCTTCTCTTGGAAAGGCTAACAAGAGTGAACCAGAGACACCTGTGATGAAAAACTGCCCTTTTCCTCAGGGGTTATTCCCAGCTTATCCCCCACTGTGCTGCAGAGATGGACGGGCTGGTTCTCATTGCCTTTCCCTGGGTGATTTCAGACGTGTCAGGCCCACCCATTTTCTCATGTACACAGACCATGTAGCAAGCCACCTCTCCATCTTCAGTAGACTGAGCAGATTGAGGCAGGTGTGTTTGTTCTTGACGTTTTCTCCAACCCCTAAACCACTATCACATCTTTTCCCCAAATCACTCTCTTAGTTCCCTATGTGCAGTCTGCAGCAGATGTGGGGGCTGTGTTCTGCCTTGCCTCTCCTGGGGGCTGTATCCCAAAGTCTTCACTCATCCAGGTCTTCCTCCTATGCTACGCACATCCTCTGGGAGATGCTGCTTCCCAGATCATAGCCCTTTGGTGTGCTTGACCCAGCACCCCATTTTCGTGGTGCCAGTGTGGGAACTAGTGGTTCCCAGTATGGACAGAGCTCAGGAGAGGGCTTCGGCACCGCTGCCACCCATCCGTCTCTACTGGCTTCCTGACTAACCTTTGAGATTCTGTATTTACTCCCAATTTACCTGTGAAGCTGATGACACAACTCCCTCTTATCAGCTGCCCTTTGTCGATGGACCTTGCCTTGTTTTACAGAGGAGGGTGGAGCGGTGTGACACAGGTGGGGAAACTAAGGCAGGTGGGGAGGAAGTGAATTTGCCGAGGTCAGCCAGCCTCGGTCAGGCCAGGGGCAGTCCTGGCCCTGCTGTCACTGCTTGGGAGAAAGGCGTGGTGCTGACTAGCTGAGGACCCACTGGCGCAGGCCATACTTTTGGTGAGGGCTGGCGACAATCCTGCACTGTCCCAGCTCCTGGTGTGCCGGCGGTGCTTCTCCTAGGAGTGTGGGAGGTGAGGGCTGCTGATGCTTGAGTGTTCGTCGGGAGCGGGTGCTGCGGGCGGTCCCTGCTCCTTTCGCTTCCCTGGAGGAAGTCTTGTCTTGATCAATCCTGCCTTTTGTGTGTGACACGCGGGTTTTTCCAGTCCCACCCAGTAAAAGGCCTGTTGTGCTACTGGATTTCCCGTGAGGTCAGACACAGCTGTTGCTGGTGGCTGTGGGATTCCTGGCAATGTTCCTACCCCCATCACCTGCCCTACCATTTTCCCCACTGGGCTCTCTGGGACGAGGTTTGCAGTAAGATGTCCCGGTGTGACTCTGCCTTGCCTGTGCCAGACAAGGGGACGTGTGCTCAGTGGGGCTCTGTACCAGCCTCTCCCCATCACAGGGTGCAGGGGGACTGTCTGTTTAGACCTCCTGGTTGAGGGGGTGGAATGGCGAGGCGAGTGTTTTCACCCCATGTCTAGACGGGAGTGCTGGCTGTGGGGAGGGAGCAGGCCTTCTGCTCGCTCTGATTAGCATGCTCTTTAAATAAGACTCTTAATTTCCGCTGTTAAAAGAGCTCAGATCCCTTGTGCCCAGGCTGGGGCCGCAGCCAGCCCTATCCCATCCCCCAGCCCCACGTGCTGGCAACAGATGGGATGGGCACCAACACACCACAGCACCCTGGCTCAGTCACGATACCCCCATGGAGGGGGGCCCTGTGGGGTGCTGAGGGGGCATCAGTGAGGGGCAAGGGCTCTCCGAGTTCCTGGGTGGAGGCTGACAGCTTGTCCTCCCCCCTCGGCCCGGCTCGGCTGAGCTCAGCTCCGGGGAATGCGCTGGGATTCCTGGGCGCCGTGCCAGAGCATGGGGAAGCAAGAGGGAACGCCGTCGTGCTGCCCGCTGCCTTCCCCGGGTGGCAGAGGGGAAGGGAACCCCCTGAGCAAGGGGCTGCATCCCGCCTGGGGTCATGTCTTACTCCTGCTTCTGGAGAGCGGCCAGGGCTCTGTGCTGGTGCTGGCACCTGGTCTCCTGGGGTCCTTGGGGGAAATCCTGGGGAAGGGGATTTCACCAAATCTTCCCTCTCCAAGGCCACCTCTCCTCCAGGATTAAGGCATTAGGCACTGTGCTCTGCACCAGGACCTGACCCAGCCTGTTGCAATGGCAGGAGGCT
>NW_009702220.1:3678-5092 GCF_000703405.1 Apaloderma vittatum
GGCGCGTGGTGCCGGAGCCTCGTCGCCCACGTGTCGAGCCAAGTCTTGGCGCCTGGCATCTGCCAGTGCCAGCCAAACCGACCGAGCGAGTCCTGTCAGCCCTGCGTGGCGTGGGAAGGGGAAGGCAGCAATGCTGCCGGGCGAGCTGGGCCGGGAGTGCTGGGCTTTGCTGGCAGCACCCAGCACCAGAGGCTTGGTGTGGCTGGTGGGGGTCACGCTGGCCTCTTCCAGGCTCTAGCTCCTTTGGTCCCTGGCTATGGAAGGAGCTGAGGGGCAAAGGGTGACTCTGCCCACCCTGCTTTCGCCAGGGAGGCCCCATCCTTAAAGCCTGCACAGCTGGGTTGGGAGCCTTATTTCTGTCTGTGGCACTCCTTACAGCTGCCCCACACACAGAAGAGGGGTGGAGGGAATGTGGTAGTGGTGAGGATGCCGCTTGCCCTGCCCAATGGTGCAGGTGTGGGCAGGGAGCCTGAGGACACAGGGATGGGGCTGGCAGTGGTGCTGGGCGCTGCAGGGCAGTGATGGGGTGGGGTGAGCAGGGTGGAGGGAATAGGGAGGACCTGGGATGCTGTAGGATGCTGGAGGAGCCATGCTACGCCCAGCAGGGGTTGTGCCATCAGCCTGGGATGGGCTCTCCCTGAGCCCAGAAGCTATGCAAGCAGGAGGTATGAGGAAACCCATCCTCTCTTCTCCCCACAGGGTGGTGGCGGCTGTGATGGGGATGCACAGTGGTGGGTGTTTGGGGCATCCTCTCCTTGCTCATGAGGGGTTCATCCTGATCTCTGCTGCCCCGTGGCCCCTGCCTGCAGGCCAGTAGGTCTGGCTGGCTGCGTGTCGCTGGAGGGGTGGCCATGGAACACGCAGGAGGCGGGTCACATATTCACATGAACTCGACAAGCTGGTAGTGGCATGGCAGGAGTGCGCAGGCTAAGTTATTGCCTCCCACTTCCACTCTGCCATGTGGAGGGGGTTTTATAAAGCACTAATTTTCCCTCAGACTCTTTAGTGAAGAATAGCTGCTGCCCATCCCCTGGATATTGGGTGCTGGATGGTTCCCCATCTCAGTGTACACGCCAGGACAACTGCTTCCCAAAGTGATGCCAACTATGGGATGGAAAGGGAGCCCCAGAGAACCCAATATGCCAGCTTCCTTCTGTTGTGATGAGGACAGCGGCCAAGGTGTGAGCGAGATGGGGGGGCACCAGGGACTCTGCCTACATTCAGCCCCCCTGTGTTTTGCCTGGGGAGGTTGTCCCTGAGGTGTGTGGGGGTGTGGGGCAGGCCAGGGGCTGGCACTAGCATAGCAGCCTCAAAGAGCATCTACTAAAAAGGAGAAGAGCGGGGAGCTGACGGCAGCGCTGAGGAATGCCTGTGCCTCCACACGCAGCTCACTGTGCACCGCGTGGTGGCGGGG
>NW_009702220.1:5122-5330 GCF_000703405.1 Apaloderma vittatum
GGCGGGGGCTCCCATCCCACTGCCGCCACCCACTCGGGAGGGGACACTTGGCACCAATTCAGCGCGGTGCTGGGGCAGGGGTTCCCATGCTTGTCTCTCAACCCTCATATGCCAGAGGGCTGCAGAAGGACGGGGGTGTCCGTGCTTGGCCATGCTCCCAGCCTCTGTTCCTGGCGCGGGGCCCGGCCCCCCAGCTTGCATGACAGCA
>NW_009702220.1:5420-9299 GCF_000703405.1 Apaloderma vittatum
CTTGAGGGACGTGTGCCCCCTCTGTCCTCCACTCTGTGCTGGTAGAATCTGGCCCTCTCTGCTGTACCCCAAACCTGCACTCACCTGTGCTTGCTGCAGGATTGGGGGTCACAGCTTGCAGAAGCTGCTGTTGTCTCTCCGAGAGGGCTGGACCGTGTAGTGGTGCGTAGGGGTAGTGGGGCTTGACAAGTGGAGTGCCCCAGGGAAGATGAGGATGTGCATCATCAGCTCTGGGGGTCCTTGGGGTGCTGCTGTGCCAGCAGAGCCTCCTCCTTGGTAATCCCTGGCATTCCCCATGCCTTGGGTGTGTGAGGTGCTCAGCTTCTGTCTCTAGGGCTGGGGTGAGATGCGTGGGGCTCAGCCTCCCTTGCACCCCCTTCCAGGTGCGGCACCGCCAGTCGGGGCAGATCATGGTGCTGAAGATGAACAAGCTGACCAGCAACCGGAGCAACATGCTACGGGAGGTGCAGTTGATGAACCGCCTCTCGCACCCCAACATCCTCAGGTAGGACCTTCCCTTCAACTGTTTTCCCCATTGTCCCCGTTTTTGCTGTCCTGAGGGGGTTAGAGCTACCACTGGCACTGGATGAGCTCCTGGGGCTGGTCCCTGCCATGACCACTCTCAGCTGTTCTCTCCCTCTGTCTCTCACAGGTTCATGGGGGTGTGTGTGCACCAGGGACAGCTGCACGCCCTGACAGAGGTGAGAGCGGGGCCACAGCCCTGAGTCTCGGGGTTCCTACAGGTGTTGGTAGGACACAGTGATGGCTGTGGAGATGCTCACGCAGGGCAAGGTCTACTTGGGGTTCTTTTCCATGGGATGTTTGGGAAAAGCGTTGGGATGAGAGATAGGCATCCAGCATTACGAGAGGGAGGGAGGTGCAGTGATGCAATGGCCTGTCTGTTCCCATCAGTACATCAACGGTGGGAATCTGGAGCAGCTGCTGGACAGCCCCGTGCCCCTCTCCTGGTCCGTGCGTGTCAAGCTGGCCCTCGACATTGCCTGTGGCCTACACTACCTGCACTCCAAGGGCATCTTCCACCGTGACCTCACTTCCAAGGTACGGGATGCTCCAAGGCATCCCATTGCCCCCGTTGTCCCATACCTGTGTCACTGGCCCCACATGGCCAGCTGGGGACCAGTTGGCTGCACTGTGCTCGGGCGTGCTGGAAGCAGTGGCCAGTGAGGCAGTGCTGATGTGGTTGCTGTGACAGAGGTCTCCTGTGTCCCCAGAACTGCCTGGTACGCTGTGAGGACAATGGCTACACAGCTGTGGTGGGTGACTTTGGCTTGGCGGAGAAGATCCCGATGTACAGGTGCGTGGGCAGCATCCATCCCCATCATTGCAGTGGGGGGTTTCTAGCCTACTTGGAGCAGGAGCTGGGGAGGGATGGACATGTGGGGTGCAGCTACAAAGGCAGTGGGGGATTTGTGGGACAGTTAAACACATTTAGAGCTGTCTAGGAGACAGAGAAGGGGAAGGTGTGAGTGGGGAGAGGTGAGTTTGTGAGGTGCATGGAGGACAGTTAGCCTGGGAGGGGAGATGGAGATGTTAATTTTGGCTGCCTCAGTAGAAGGATGGATGGTTGGGCAGGAACAGGGGGCTATGGGCAATGCCTCATGTCCCACCATGTCCCCCAGTGAGGACAGTGAGAAGGAACCTCTGGCAGTGGTGGGCTCCCCGTACTGGATGGCACCTGAGGTGTTGCGAGGGGAGATCTACGATGAGAAGGTGAGGCTCTGTGGCTGCCGTGTGTGGGGCTTTATCCAGGCTTATGCCACTACTGGTTTGTGGGATTTACAGTCCTGGAGGTGTTTGGGCACACAGAGGGAAGGAACTGGGCATCTCTTGGTTGGTGAGGGCCCCCGGTGTTACTCCACAGGGAGGAGGGTGCTGTGGGTTCACAGAATTGTGGACACATCACATCAGGGCTGCTGGACCGCTCCGTGACTCCCTGTTCTCTACAGGCCGATGTGTTTTCCTACGGTATCGTGCTGTGCGAGACCATCGCTCGCATCCCTGCTGACCCTGACTACCTGCCCCGCACTGAGGTGACTCCCTGGGATGGGCACAGGGGATGGGAGGGTGGCAGGCAGCATCACCCCAGCTGGGACCACTTCACTAAATGAGAGGGAAAGTCCCACTGTGCTGGGCAAAGCCCCATGTGCAGGATCTGCCCTACATCTCAGGCAGGGGTGCTGCATCCCAAATGCTGCCCGGGGAGGGATGCCCTCTGCCAATAACCTGTCCTTAGAGTCCATAGTTGGCCTGGATGGGAAAAGCAGACAGTGGGATTCAGGCAGGGAGCAGGAGGGACCTGTGTTCCAGCATTAAGGGGCCGGTTAGCTCAGTGGTTTGAGCACGGTGCTGACAACAATGACCAACACCGAGGTCGCGGGTTCGATTCCTGCTCGGTCCCCATGTGTTGCCTGGTCTAGTCGAGAGGTGGCATCCCTGCCCATGACAGGGAGGTTGGACTAGATGATCTCTAAGGTCCCTTCCAGCCCATGCCATTCTATGATTCTATGATTCTATGATCCCCTAGCCTTGCCCCAACTTGGGGAGCACCCCAGGGTTTTCCCATGCTGTGCCTCAGCTGGGGTGTTGCCCAGGTCTGCAGTCCTGGGCAGCATGTAGTCAGTAAGGGGAGGGGAAACAGGCGATCCTGGCTCCCCTAAGCCATGTGATACCCCAAAGAACCCAGCCTCACTCTTCCTCCTTTTTACCTGGTGCAGGACTTTGGCCTGGACATCATCAATTTCAGCACCATGGTGGAAATTGACTGCCCGGTGTCCTTCCTCCAGCTTGCTTTCCACTGCTGCAGTGTGAGCTGCCATCTCCACCACCCTTCCCTGCCAGCACAGCCGGGCAGGACAGGCAGCCTTGCCTGCACAGCAGAAGAGGCAGGGACCTGCCTCTGCTGGGCTGGGCCACTTAGGGGGCCGCAGACCTGACGGGGAACTTCTCCTGCCCTTAGATGGACCCCGCCTCACGCCCCTCATTCCTGGAAATCACACTGTGCCTGGAGAGCATCTTGCACCAGCTGGACGGTGACGACGCAGGAGTTACCCTCTTTGACAGTGGGGAGAGCCTGCCCACACCTGGGATGGCAGCCACGCTCAACGGTACGTGGGCGCCCTGGGGATGGGCCATAGCCGAGTGCAAGGAAGGTGGATGTGGGGTGTCCCATTCTACCCTGGCAGGTGGGGGGGAAGGAGAAGGTGTTGCGTGAGATTTGCAGGCTGGAGTCAGTCACGGTTCCCCCCTCAGGGTGCAATCCTGTGATGTTGGGTGCCTGGCACCCCATGGCAGCTTCTGGCGGCTGGTGACCCACTCCTGTGCCTGTGCCTAGGGGTGGCCGGGAACGCATCCAGCCATGCTGAGCAGTCACCCCTGCATGAGCTGGGGACACAGCACCTGCAGCCAGACCAGCGCCTGTCCCGCAGCCAGTCTGATGTGTTTTCCTCCAAATCACCTGCCTTGCTGTGGATGCCGGAGACTTGTGGTGGGACCAGGACCAAGGAAACGTCCCCTCGTGTCAATCCCTTCTCCCAGCGTGAGGACCTGAAGGGGGGAAAGATCAAGCTCTTCGACACACCGAGCAAGTCCGTCATCTCACTCACATTTGACCTGCCGCCCCCCACCTCCTTCCAACCTACCACCCCTGTGACGCCCGAGCCCGCCATAGAGATGGAGTGCGACTTCTCAAGCCCCACCACTGCCCCCCGCAAGTGCCAATCACTGCCCGCCTCCCCTGAGCTGCCCCACCGGGGGAGCCTGGCAATGAGTGTGGGGTCTCCCTCTCCTTCCTATGATCCCCAGATCCCTACTCTCCTTCCCTCCCCTGCTTTGGGGCAAGCCTTCTTTTCCAGCCCTGCA
>NW_009702220.1:9430-14424 GCF_000703405.1 Apaloderma vittatum
CAGAGCCACAAGCTTCTGACAGGCAGCTCCTCAACAACAACCATGTGGTGGTTAGCAAGCCCTTGCCCTGGGGTAACAGGCTGGAGCACGGATTCTCCGAGCTCAGCATCCCCTGCGTTGCGGCTCTAGAGCAGACGGAGCGTGCTGCCATGCTCCCCGGGCACAGCTCTGGCGTTGTGCTGGAGCAGGACGAGGTGCTGCCCTGCCCGGGCTGCTGCCTGATCCCCTTCAGTATAGCCTCCGTCTGCCACCGGCCGGCACCCAAATACCAAAACCTCAACTACGAAGCCAAGAGCCTTCTCTATCACGATGGGGACCACCACCAGAAAGCCCCAGAGCTGGCACTGGTGGAGCCCAGCTTGAAGCTGCCGGAAGCTCAGTCCTAGTGCCAGGCACCCCTCCCCAGGGAGTGGGTCTGCATCCAGCCACCCCTTGGAACCCTCCGCAGCCGCGGTGCTGAGCAGGCGCGGGAGTCCCTGCGTGTCCCTGCAGTCTGTCCTCATTCACCCCGTGCTTTTCAGCCACCGGTGGCCACAGGCGCTTGGTCGCGCATCCCGCCGGGATTGGCCTCGGGAAGGAGTCTGTGTCTGCCGGGAGCCCCGGGAGGCGGGCTGCGTCCTTGCTGAGGGCAGAAGTGCAATAACACCCCTTTCTCGAGCAGGCTCCGGCGCTGCCCCGGACGGTAGGGCTGGTCCCCCGTGGGGCCCCTGGGGCTCAAACCCTGGATGCAGGACCCTACCCCTCCCTTCCCCAAGGGCTCACCATTCCGTGGGCTCTCGTGGAGGGGCGTGCAACGAGTCCGCTCCCCCCGGGAGAACCAGGAGTCTGGGCTGAGGGCAGAGGGGTCACTGTGTGTTTGTGTGTTTTAGGGGATATTTATGGGACTGGTGGGTGTCCCACGCCTGCCTATGAGCGTGAGGAGCACAGCCAGTCCCCAACACGGGGAGAGGTATGCAGGGAGCCGGGAAAGGGGCAATGTCCACGGTACAGTGCATGGGGAGGTTTGCCAGTACTAGCATTACCCTTGTCCTCCCAACACCAAGGTCTGGGTGCTGAGCCAACATGGTGTCTTGTGTGTCCCCCACCGGCATGCAGGGGTGCCAGTGGAGGGACCAGGCTGCCCTGCTGGCCCTGGAGGCAAGGGGCTGGTGGGTGGCACAGCCAGATTGCCTGACCGTTGGCAAGGGTGGGAGCCGGCTTTCCTCTCTCCCCACACAATGCACTGGTGTAATGCAGACCTCCCGTGTTTTTTATTATAATTAATAATTGCTAGTAATATATACCCAGCTTATTTAAAGTGTTCAATAAAAACTGAATGTCCCAGCAATTCAGGTTTTCCGTCTCTTGAATGCATATCTGGTGTGGAGGGGAGCCCAAAAAGGTTTTGTGGGCTTGCCTGAGGCTTCTTGGAAGCCCCTCGGGGGGACCACAAGCCAGCCTGGCTCAGCCCAAGGTCTCAATGCCCCCGAAGTGGCCATCTCAGCTGAAATGGTCAAATTCCCATTTATTATTTAGGTTCTTTGGGTTCATGCCCTTGTGTCCGTGTTTGCGGTAGCACACAAGAAAACAGCAGGCAAGCTGCGTCTCTTTATTGCCACAAAGTGGATTCAGCCAGCAGACAAGACAGAAGACTGACATGTGCCACCTCCAAAAAGCCTGCCTTTAACATGCTTTTGCTCTTCAAGCGAGCTAATTCACGTTGCAATTGATCAACTGTATACAGCACACACAACCCTGTAATAAACTGAGAGTGTTTTCGCCTGGCTGAACATGACTTCCTCAGCTCTTTCTGGTTGCAATGTTACATCATAGGTACAGGGCTATTTTGCTTAATCTTTGCATGTGCACATGTGTAGTAACTATTTATAAAGTCCTGATGGCTTGTCTTACAAAGTGTCAGTCCACTGCAAGTGCCAGAGTTGCTTTTGAAAGGCGCCATCACACCACACAATCCTAAAGGTCATTGCTCTATTTTCTAATTAGCAAGAAAAAATATCCCCAACAGCCAGTACAGGCTCTGGCTGTTTCAGTCACAGCTTTGGTCCTTGGGCATCAAGGCTTTGCTGAGGCTGTTGCTTGCTGGGTTTTCTGAAAGTTGTTGCCAAGCTGCTGCTGCGATAGGGTCAGTTGAGAAGTACCTGCTGTGGGGAGGGGACCCAGCCAGCTGTGCAGCTGTTCAATCCCCAGATCCCACGTCCCTGTATGCCAGCACTGCAACTCATTTCATGATGGGGCTGTTGCTTGACCACGGTGCTGAGCATTAGGACTTGTTCCTCTCTGTGGCTGGGTCTGGGCTCCCCATCGCACGCCAGCCCCTATGCTCAGAAAGAGCCATGCAGGTGTGGGGCTGAGCTGTGGGGCCGATGCTGCTCTGCTGAAGCACATCATCTGGGGGAAAATTGCCACCTCTGCCGTCTCCCCCAGCCTGCGTGATGCTGGAGCATCACTGGGAAGGCCCAGGGCAGAGCGTGGGCAGGGGTCTGAGAGGGAAGGGGGTTGCTCGCATGTGTGGGACATCCCGGGCAGGGGTGTAGCAAGGCTGAAGCGGAGGTGGCGCAGGGTGCAGGTGCTGCAAGGGAAGGAGAGAGTGAGGGTGAGGTGCTTCCCAGCCTCCACTGCACGTGGTGGGGCTCGGAAAGCAGCTTGCAAAGGGGTTTTCCCCCATCTTGCCCCTTGGCCACAACACATCTTGCATGGGGTCTCCTGAGCTACCACAGACAGTTGGCTCCCATGGCAGCAAAAGGATGGAGATGGGCTCCATCCAGGAAGATAGATGCATCCCTCTCCCTTTCCAAGGGACAGGATCAACACATCTCACACAGAGACCCAGGCTCCCCGCTTTCCTCCATACACACCCCAGGGCTTGTCAGAGCCTGGTGTGGGGACACTCACCACAGCAGTGCTGGAGACAGCGGCCGTCATCACTCGAAAGGGGAGCTCGGCCCCGGCACCTTCTCGCAGATCCAGAGGTGCAGGTCACTGGGACCCGAGCACTGGGTGGGTTTGATGTTCCCACGGCTTATTATCGCACAGGAGCCGTTTGACTTCGACTGCCACGGCCTGGATGGGGAAACAACACATCAGGGGGCTGCCACTGCCCTGTCCACCCCGCACTGGTGGGGCAGCTGTGGCTGCCTTTTCTACACTCCCAGGGGAGGAGATGAATGCTACAGTGGAAGCTGGGGATCCCCTAGTCCTCTCCTATCAATTTCGCAGGCTGAAGGCTCAGTTGACACATCCCTGCCCTTCACCTGAAAAACGCCTCTGCGAAAGCTTAGTGTTCACTGCAACTCCCCTTCGCCTCCCCGCTGCTTGAATCTCAGCTGCTTTTGTCCCTGTGGAAGAATGAGAACATCCCAGTCCTTCCTAAGGGCATGCAGATGGCCTGGGGACCAATGGCCGTGGGGCCACAATGGGGTGCAGCCCCTGGTGGCAGGGCTGAGGTTGGAGAGGAAGGCCGCAGGCAGGGGCTGGGTACCCAGCACCCAGCCAGACGGGTCTGTTCCTCCCCACTGCTCTCAGACACTGCAAGAGGAAGCAGTGGCGAGCTGGGGACAGGGTGCATGTGGTGGGGAGGAGCCTGGGACCCTCTTTGAGTGGGGACATTTGATTCCCCCTCAACAAGGAAGCAGGGAGGCACCTAGGGCATAGAGGTGGTGCTTGAATGCATTGTCTAGACCCCAAATAAAACTTGCGGTTTCTTTTGTCACCTCTCACTACCTCTGCTTGCGTGTGCCTCCACACGTGCCTCCACACCAAAAGTCCTGACTTTGCACTTGCCAGACCTCTAAGCATCTCATCACATCACTGCACCCACCTTCCTACAGCCTCAGCTGCATTGATGCTCATTGCTCCCCAGTGCTTGTGTCTGGGACTGGCTACCGGTGGGATTTAAAATGCTTCACAAAGCTGCACCGAAGGAGAGAGGGTTTTGGCAAGAGGCCGTACTGCCACGTACCTTTCATAAAGGGAGCCATCCACCCAGAACCAGGCATCTGAGATCCCGCCACCCTCTGGGTCCTCTTCCTCCAGCCAGCCATATTCATACCAGGGGAAGCTGCCCTTCTGCAGCCCGATCCAATATGGGATGTCAGCATTCTTCAGGAAGGTCTGGGGAAGGACAAAAACTGCTTTTTAGTTGCTTTTCCATGGTACCTATGTGCTGCAGCACTTGCTGGGTCATCTCCCCAAGGAGACCCTGGGGCTGGAGCTCCTTGGAGCAGGACAGCTGAGCAGCCCTGGTGCCCTGCTCCAGCTCGGACAGCATCCAGGGGTGCCAGAGCCTCTCTGCCTCATGTCCACCACCAGCTGTATGCTCCAGAGATTGGTTTTGCACCTTTGAATATTTTGGCAGGCCAAAGTCCCCCAGAGCAGTGCTGCCCACCCTGGGGGGCACAGGGCTGGACACACAAGCTCCTGCCCTCAGCTTCCCCAACACCTTACCGGCACGGTCCAGCGATTCCAGGATTTGGTGACCAGGAGCTGAGAATATTTTCTCTCACACTCATCTCTGCTGTCCTCCCATGTCTTCTTCTCCGATGAGATGAAGAGGCACTTTCCCCTGTACAGCAGCCATCCCGAAGGGCAGCAGTCTGGGAGCAGGGGCACAGCTTAGGTGCTTGCTCACCCATCAGATGCCCTTGGGGGACACTGGGAACAGCCCCACAACTTCCCAGCAGACGTCACAGGCTCAGCCTCTGCACCAAGCATAGCTTCAGCCTTTGGACCACCCCATCCTCATGATGTGGCCAAAAAAGCCAGTGCTCACAGTCCTGGGGCAACACATATCTGCTCCACCATCACCCTACCTATCGCTGTGCAGGAGCGCAAGATGGCCACGGTGCTCTCGCTGTTGTTGAGCTTCCCCTGTACTTCCTGCATCTCCTTCTCCATTTTCCCCAGGACCCCCATGACACGACTCAGCTCCACGTCCAGGCTCCCCAGCTCCAGCCGGCTGCTGTTGCCCTCCCGCCACGCTCGCTGCACCTCCGCTC
>NW_009702220.1:14504-15270 GCF_000703405.1 Apaloderma vittatum
TCCCGGCGGTTGCCCTCCACCCTGCGGGTGCCCTGCCAGTCTGTGGACAGGGTGGGAGAGCTGAGACATGGCGATGGGATGACCTGGGTAGTGTGATGTGAGGCTGACCTTCTCAGGAGGTGGGATGGGCATGGTAAAGCAAGGAAGTGGATGGGAAAGTATGGGGCAGGCAAGACAGGGAAGTCAGGAGCTGAGTAAGATTTGACAGGGGAGAGAAGAGCAAGGCAGGACAGGGTATAGGATTGAACAGAGTAGGACAGGGACAAGGAGAGTGCAGCAATAGCTGGCTGGGCAAAGCCTGGGAAAGGAGCAGAAGCAGAGAACAAGGTGGGGAAGGTGGGTGATGGGCGGCAAGGGAGGCACCCGTGAAGAGCAAAGGATACGGGACAGTTTGCGGCAGACAGGGCAGAGGGACCCAGCCATGAGCAGTGTGTGTGTGCATGCCTCTAATTCATCTCTCACCAGGATACCCACCCCAGCCCAGCTGCCTCCCTCTACCCATGCTGCCCAGCCGCCTCCCTCTACCCATGCTGCCCAGCCATCCCCAGACCCAAAGCTACCCGCCCCAAACCCCCAGGGCCACAGTGGCCACCAGCAACAGCAGGCAGGTTGCCAGCAGCCCCACATGGATGCACCACCGCCGGGACCAGGGCCCTGCAAGACACAATCAGCCACAGGCGTCACCTGGTGAGATGGGAAACCCCTGGCATCCCCCAGACATCCTGCCTGCAGGCAGCAAAGTGGCAGCATGATGGCACGGTGTGGG
>NW_009702220.1:15386-18524 GCF_000703405.1 Apaloderma vittatum
TGGGCCTGGCCCCCATCCCCATCCTGCCCCACTGGTGCCGGCTGTGTATTCTCGTAGGGGCTCTCCGTATCGTCCATGCCAAGGGCTGTTGAAAGAAGCCAGCGCAGAGCAGCTGAGTCCACAGGGCTGAGAGTGGTGAATACAGCATGGAGGGGGTCCTGTGGGCTCTCACCTGCCTCCAGCGCCTGGCTGGCCGTGCTCCGGCTCCCCATCACCTTGGCAAACCTCAGGTCAGCATAAACTACACTCTGGGCCATGTGGGCAAGCCCTGAGCTCTGCTGGCTCTAACCTTGCCCTTGGGATGCTTCTCTGCGATGGTCCTGCTCCCCAGTAATTGCACTGCCTACAAAGGAGAAACGCAGCCAGTGTCTGCAGAAGCAGAAGTTTGCTCTGAACTGTAGCAGATGGGACTAGTGAGGCACGGCTGCAGGGACCAGCACCCTCTCATTGGCCCCCGCACCACCAGCCTGTCCCCTCCCACACCTCAAAAGCACTCACGGTTCCTCTGGACATGCAACAGCACTGGGACAGCACAGCCTGAGGTCAGAGTGGTGGCAGAGAGGGGATGAACCCAAATCCTTGAGCCCAGGGAGTGATGAGGCAGAGCAGGGCTAGCCTGGATGCACATTGTAGGGGTGCAATGGAAGACTGGAGAGGAGCAGTGTAGGTACGCTCAAGTGACTTGCACCTGAGGTGCTGGAAAACATGTGTATCACACTGGGTTACTGCTTGGCCTTGTGTGCTCGACAAGCAGCACACCTGCACTTAGGTAACAGAGGTCTGAGATAGATGCGGGGCCATCTCTCACACTCCTGCTCTACAGAGCTGTCGTGTGAGTCCTGGGAACTCAGCAGAGCAGCAAGTAAAATATAACAAAGCAGTGAGGTCAATACCACATGCTTTCTAACAAGGAGAAATCTCCTTATGCCTGTGTTTCCACTTGCCATGCTGCTCGTGTGACCACTGCCTGTGTGCCTCCATCTAGGTGCTGCTGCAAGGATTCTCCAGATTTCCGGGTAGCGAGAATAAATCTACTCTTTGCATTTCAGCCGTGGCCTGTGGTTGTTTCTGCGTCCTGCCTGTTTCTGCCCACACACACATTACCCCAGTGATAGCCCTGTGGAGGTCTAGAGGTCTTCATAGATGCAAATTTCCCCTCCTGGCCTCTGGAAATAGGAATTTCCCAGTGATGTAGCTTATGCCACTGCCTCTTGTCCTCTTCCTGGTCCCCTCCTAGAAGATCTCAGCTTTAGCATTGCTCCAAACCTCTTCCCCACCTCCACAAAGAGTTGCATAGAGCAACGACATCTGTTTTGCCTTCCTTTCCACACACCACAACCCTAGCACTCACAGCTTCTTTTCCTCGGTCCCACCCTCCAGCCTCTCAGCATCTCAGTGCTCTCAACTGAAGTACATCCAGACAAAGACAGATTTCAGAAGGAATGCTGAGTTGAGGACCAGCTGGGCACATCCTGACACAGCCAGTTCCTGGGGCAGGACTGGAGATGTACAGCAATGCTGGTGGAGCACGGCAATGCACAGCCACTCTCCACCATCTCTGCAAGAACAAGGGAAGAATTTCATCACTGAAGAAGGGCAAAAATCACATCCAGGTTCAAAGGAGGTTTGGAAAGCTAAAGGTTGAGCAGCTTCCAGTCAATCCCCAGGAAGATGGAGCACATCCTCCTGGGCACACAGTGGTTCGGGCCCAAGGAGAACATGAGTGGTGGCTGGGGGGAGGCCAGTGGGATTTACCTAAGCCTGACTTGCCTGCCTGCTGCTGTGGGAGCACTGGGCTGAGGACACAAGGAGAGAAATTGGGGGTATTTATCGTGACCCTTCGAGGTCTGGCGTACAGGCTCTGTAGTTTCCTTGCTGGCAGAGTTGGGACATGTGGCCAGGAGAAGTGGAGAAGATCAAGAGCTCACACCACAACGCAGAAACTTCTTTTAGGCACTGTGGCAAATGTTTCTGCGTAGCACTGACGCTGAAACCCTGGAGCAGAGCACAGAGTGGGGTATCTTGTCTTGGGCTGGAACAGAACCAGTTCTGTTCAGTGATTCGGATTTTCAGCTCAGTCTCTTCTACGAGGCTGTACTTTCTGAAGTTAACAGTGTGTTTTTACAGACAGTGTCTTCTACTAGAAATAATAACACCTGATGTTTATGGTAGCTACCAAGGACTGGTATGAAGAAAGGCTCTTGCTTATACTTGCTCCTACAGACACCAAGTACACTGCGAAACCTTTTGTAATGCGTTGGGAAGCTAAGAAGTCAAATGTTGCACCTCTGTGGAGGAGCAGACAGGACAGGTGATGCAAAACTGACTAACAAATTATTCTGTTCCATACACATCATATTCAGTATAAAGCTGAGGAATCACAAAGCTTAAGCCCTCTTCTTCAATGGCCAGTGTCTGAGGAGGATTCTGTCCATTCTTTGCCTTTGATCCCCACCCGTGAGTTCCTGCATCCGGTTCCCAAATCCAGCATCAGTGGTCATCCACTGGAGAAGCTGAGGTTTTGATTTTGTATATATTTCTACATATATCATTATTTTAATTATTTTCCTATTAGTATTGTCATTGTTTCCTTAAAGCTCTTTTAGGTCTCTTTTCCAGTCTATAAATATCTCTCCCTTATTCCCTTTCACTTCCCCTTTGGGAGGGCAGAGGAGTTAACAGTGAGCATCTGTCATTCAGTGGCCAGACCAGCTCTAACCTTGGACAGAAGTGGAACCCCCGTCCTGGATGTGGCCAGCCCCAGAGCCACCTGCTCCTATGTGGAAGCTGGACCCTGACCCAGGGGTTTGAGTTCATTCTCAGTAGGCTGAGCCCTGCAGCCCTGCCCAGCTCCCCATCCCCAAGGTGCACCACCCCTTCACCATCCCCGGGGACCCTGAGAAGTTTCGGGGCGTGGAAGGCAACAGAGTGGTGGTGCTGGGGCCAATGACAGGGTGCTGTGGCTGTGCTTTCTGTTCCTGTCGCTGAACGATTCAGCAAATTTTGTATTCCGCGGAAACAAGTCCCACTTTTTTCCTTTGCAGCCCTGAAAGACCACTCAGCCAGAGTGGACCGAGAGGTCTCAGGGGGACCAGAGCAGCCAGGCACATGGCCCAGAGCGTGGTCTATGCTGACCTG
>NW_009702221.1:0-281 GCF_000703405.1 Apaloderma vittatum
CAGAGAAGTTGTGGATGTCCCCTCCCTGGAGCCTTCAAGGCCAGGTTGGATGAGTTGAGCCACCTGATCTGGTGGGAGGTGTCCTGCTCATGGCCGGGGGGTTGGAATGAGATGATTTTTAAGGTCCCTTCCAACTCAACCCATTCTATGATTCTATGATACGCTGCCAAATTATCATCCTTTTTTTTTCCCCCCAGCATGAAGTGTTGGGCTTGGACACCTCCGTGGCTTCACCAACAACTTTATAGGTAGCTCCTCTCCCAAAAAAAAAGAAAAAATTA
>NW_009702221.1:427-831 GCF_000703405.1 Apaloderma vittatum
GGGGTGAGTGGTGGTGCGAGCGATGTTTCGAGCTGTGTTTTTCCACTCCGTTCTTTGGATCTAGCTTGATCTTTTCCTGCTTTGCCCACACCTTTCCAGATGTGCCGGGGAACTCCATCTCGTGGCTGCAAACTCCTGGTCCGTGGGCATCGCCTCGCCCCGAGCATCCCCAAAAATAATCCTTTGGAAAACCTTTGGAGCTGATACCCAAAGATCTTCCTGAGATGGGAGATGCTCCAAGGTTTTTTCCCTGAAACCACTCCAGGGTGTAAATAAAAGCTGGGAAAAATGGGATGCGTCCTTGAAAACTTCCCCTCCTTCCCAAAGCTGGAGATTTACAGCTCCGATAATTCTTCTCGCGATTCTTTATGCCATGTCTCTGCCAGGGTGTATTTTTTTTTTTT
>NW_009702222.1:0-233 GCF_000703405.1 Apaloderma vittatum
GTGCAGTGCAGACATGAGCAGGGTGCAGTGCTTGGGTGCAGTGTGTGCATGGGCAGGGTGCAATGCAGGGGGACACCAATTTTGTGCAGTGTTTTTGAGCAGGGTGCAGTGCATGGGTGCAGTGCATGGGGACACCAACTCTGTGCAGTGCAGATATGAGCAGGGTGCAGTGCGTGGGTGCAGTGCCTAGGGACACCAACTCTGTGCAGTGTGTTTGCGAGCAGGGTGCAGTG
>NW_009702223.1:0-42899 GCF_000703405.1 Apaloderma vittatum
CGCCCTTCGCCGGGCTGAGGGCGGTGCGGGAGAGGGCCGGACGGGCTCTGGGGGGTTGCCCAGACGGGGTTTCCGAGTCGCGTTGGACAGAGAGCCGGTGCCGCCCGTTTGGGGGCCGCGGTTCCCTGACTTTTGGGGGAAGTCTCCGGTGGGGACCTGCCACCTGTGGGGCGGGCGCTGAGGGAAGGCCTCAGGCCCCTGTGGCACCAGGCGGCCTTTGCTGTGGGTCAGAGCTGCCGCAGGGGAGGAGGTGACCAACAGGTACCGTTTGACTTCGAGTAAAGTGGGAGCGATCCCGCATCAGCCTCTGAAGTTACATCAGTGTAAAACTTGGGCAAGTGAAAAGGTTAATTTAACATTTTCCTTGTCTTCTAGAGGCTTTCATAGCTGAGAGGGGCTGCCAGTGTGGTCAGGAACAGAAAAGTGACTGGTTACCTGAATTCCATTTATCTTCCCCAGAAGATATATTTAGAAATACAGACTCCAAGGTACGGATCCTATGGATCACTCTATGTGTGAAAAAGAGACCATCGCATATTCATTGTGTGCCACATACAAATTATGTTTGTGCACACCATATACACAGAACACAGGGGACAATTACCTTAGTGCCTTCTTGCCAAAATAATTACTGTCTTTTTAACGAGGCTAAGAGGTTATCATACAGTTCTGGAAGATCAGTTTTCATGGACATTAGTTACGGCTTTACAGTTTTATTATTTGTTAATATGTATTTAACAAGGACCAATGTACATGATTTCATATAGCAACAGGTAAATATAATTAGATGCTCATATGATGTATAAAATTTGAACCCTTTAATCACTTTATGCCCACTGCAGTCTCAGTGAGTCTTCGTGAAAACAGTAACTAAAGCCAACCAACTGTCCACAGTTAATCACATAAGAGAGTATTTACAGAAGGTGCTTACTAATCAGACAAAAAATGTCCAAATGGTTAAATAAATTAAGCACATTACAGCAGGCAGACTGAGGACATAATATGAAGTTTTTGATCTGTATAATATTTGCACTGAAATTCTTTAACGCCAGGTCTTAGAAAGCAAGCACCTTTGTTGGGAGGGGGGAAAGTCATAGTGATTTAATGCTACAAGTGAAGTTACTGCTAATAAAAATGTGGGAAATACACAACAGGAAAAAAGAAAAGTCTTTTAAATGAATGTTTTGTAAATGTTTAGTATGCAATCAGCAAAATAGTGAAATCTACTAAGCTGTAATGTTTCTTCTTCAAGTAAATGAGTGTTTTCAAATTCAGAAGGTTTAAAATGCAACAGCTCATTCTGCACATACCTCTCCTGTTTCATGTCATGATCATTGTGGTAGAGGAACAAAAAGAATCTTCAGTTCTGTAAACAGGAATTTAAAGACTCATTATTTTCTTCTTTGAAATGAATTGGTGCTCTAAATGCATAGTGCTAAAAGGCTGCCAAGCTAATAGTCCAGTGAACACTAGGAAGAGATTAATTTTATACCTGGAATGAGTATACAGTTTTCATTCCATTTAGTGAAAGGGCTGGAATGTGAACTAGTGTTTCCTTCATGGTGCAGTGTTGTGTAAACCCTAAAGTAAAGAGTCAGCCTCTACAACAGAGAGGGTCTGAATTCAGTACTGTGACCAGCCATGGATGATAGTCCACAAAAAGTGAATCAAAACACGATGTTTGAGATGCTTATTTGCATTTTTTTTGCAAACTCTTTTGTCGAATACTGGTAATGGTACTTGGAAAATGATGTGAATATTTGGGAATGCAAGTATGCTATGAGCATTTCTGTTTGCTTTGAAACATGCATATATTAAAATGGAGAGGTGTGTGTTAGCAAGCACAGTCTCCTCACTAGAGAGCTGTGCCTGAGGTGTTGCCAGAGTTGCGATCTCCAGGTGTGTTCTTTCTGCTTTTCAAAGGATGCCTGATCAATAAAAAGAGACAGAGTGAAGGCAAGGCGCTGGATCTACTACCACAAACTAGGTTAGTCAGCAGTAATTAGAAGGCAATATTTGGAGTTCCAGACCAGTTTGGAAACTATACCTTTAAAGAATTCTGGAAAAGCTGTTACTAAATTTTCTTTTGTTTTCCTATTGCTCACTATTGAGTATTCAGAAGCCCAGGAATGGATTTCTGAAAAAAAACCCCAACAACAAACAAGCAGGCCTTTCTGATTATTAATCACGTTAAGGTGCAATATATCGCGTCATATTACCAGGACCCATATACTGGGTCATGCTACTGGGATTATTAAAATATTGTTGTTCAGTGTGAAGAAATGTACAAGGAATGGAAGGATGACATCTCTTCTACACCTTTTCTAGGGCAGCTGGAAAAGAAGGCAAGCATTTCTTGCTTGGAGGAGTTCAGCCTAGTTTACCAAGTGGGAAGACCAATTGTGAAGGAAGGATTTTTTCCTAAGCAAAACTGTGAGTAAATTGTATTCCCTTTTGGTCAGAAGTAAATAGCATGGGGCATCATGAATATTTGGAATGTTAAAGAACGATCGTGAGGAGCAAAAGCATTACAAGAATTGTTTCTTTCTGTCTCATGTCATGTGAGGTTGCTATTCCAGACAGAGACATACTGAGGTAGGTGACCATACCTCAGTTTTTTGTGAGAAGAGGCATTGAGTCATACATTTTGTCCAAGAAAATATCCACGGGCAACTTCTACAGCTGGTTGGTATAACAGGGTCCAACACCTAGAGACTTGCACAAGTAAATTAATTGACTGCTAAATCAGGAAATTGATAAGCCAGGGAAAGGCTTTTAGAAGTATTTGATAGAATGGCTGGGCCTAGTGGAGTGCTTAACATAAATAAGTTAACAGAAATAGGTACCCAGACTTCATGGTTAATTTTCATATTTGGCTGAGGAAGAAATGTGAGGAACCGTACCTGTGGAAGGTTTTGTCAAAAATCACTTGGAACTTTTTTCAGTCATGTAGAAATTCATATTACACAATACTAAATGCAAACCTGGTTAAATTATTGGGGTTTTTTCAGGCTCTTTGAACCTTAAGTATGACTAAATACAACTCTGAAGTTAAAACGCACAGGCATATAAAACTTAAGGCCAGAGGTTTCATTAGTTTATTTTGTCCAACTTCTCAAATACCAGAGATCACTACTTTTTATTCTCACACTTGTGTTTAATTCATTAATACACCGCCACTGCAGACTCCAGCAGTCACAGAGACATTCTGGACCTCATATCACATTGTTTTCTGACTCCTTTCACTCGCTGGCTGTTTTCTGTTCTCTAGCTGTGATGACTTCACTCCATCATAATCACTCAGGTGCTGTTACGTACCATGTATGGGAGAAGCAACATTTGCCCATAATTTGTTTAGAACTGCATTAGAAAAAAGAATTTCAGAAGAATATAGGGTACAGAGGTAGTTCTGGTGTGAATTAGTTAGCCTTGTCGTATGATAATTACTGAATTGTAACTTCATAATAGGTATAGTATTTGAGAAGAAAAGCTTGTAAACTGTTTGCATTCTAAAATCTTTGGAAAATGCATCTAAGAATAATCAAGATTCGAATACAGGGGAAAAAAATCATGTGATCCATGCCAGCTGCACATTTTTGTTCAGCCACTGAAGAGTCTCCCTGCACGAATCTTTGGTAGAGGTAGGATTTTTATCATGTGTCAGTTTATAAATCTAATGGAGTGAACAATATCTGAAATTTTTTTGTGTGGTTTTTTTTTTTGAGTATAAAATTTGACTAATGCCACGGTGACCTCATAGAACTATGTTCCGTGCTTTTGGCATCCTGGCTCACCACAGCTAGCAGATAAGAAGGATATGTGTCCAGCTGCAAAGAAATAAATAATCTAATACTGCTGAAATGATACGGTGCAGTTTCACTTCTGGTTCATGTTGTTTCTTCTTGTACCTCAATTGTGGGGTGAACATGCAAGGTTATGCTATCATTCAGCTAAACACGTGGTTAGTAATGCCGTGCCAGCTATGGAGTCTCTGTCTTAAGCCAGCTGAGAGATTCTTCTCGCTGTGGAGCCAGAAATGTGAGTGTCAACGGTGAAGTCAGGACTCTGGTGAAACAACAAATTCTTGATTTGTCATTCTGTGGCCGGCAGTTGCATTGCTGCATCATACAGTGGATCACAGAAAATGCAGAAAAATGGTGCCATACCAAAAGAATGTATTAAAGAATGCTACTTTACACTAAGATGTATGAAGGTATGTTTTTCAAGGATGTTAATTTGTTTTGGGTAATGCCAAGGTGTATTAATCCAGCGGAATTAGCAGGAGGCGTTTTGCATGTCTGCTGCCATGTACACGTGACTATCCTGACCAGTTTTGCAAGGATCAAGTCCATGGCTCTGTTCCTTCCTACTGACTGTCTCTGTAACAAATGTAGCACAAAAAGTGTACTCTGGAATTTCGCTTTCTACAGGTTAGACAAAACAATTGTGACTCCTTGTGGGCTCCTCTCTGCCCAGAAAGTCAGATGGCTTTTTCAGAGCTGGGCAGTGGTCAGTGTAATTCCAGTGTTTAAAAAGAGGGAAAGGAAGTTTGAGCCATTGTGACATAATAACTCATGTAACACTTTCTGAGGCAAACCAGGACTCTTCTGACTCTGTTACACGAGCAGATATGTCAAGCCCTTACAAATTATATGTTCTTCTATATCATTATTTTCTTTCACTTTGAACTTTCGTTAATAAAGATCTTACCATGCAGAATTACAGACCAGTTAGGCTAATTTAATCTGTAGGAAGGATATTTGAAAGAATTTTAACAAATTAGAAGGAGAACCTAGTAAAAAGCATCCTTCGGCCTGATTAGTTGTATACATGTGGTTTGGGAAAAAAGACGTCATGCTTCACTAGCCTTCTGAAACTCTTTGAAGATAACACTGCCAAGATAGGGTATACCATGGACATTATATTTTTAGATTTTCAGGAGTTATTTGACAATGTTTTACCGAAGAGATTAATGCTTAAAGAGAGGGGAGTGAAGGAGCAAGAGGAAAGTTCACTCATTAAATTGAAAAGTAGGTCTAAGCAAGAACAATGAGGAGCTAAAAATACTGTTTTTACGGACTGGGGGAAACAGAATTGGTAAGGCTGCAGCACTTCTCTTTATCAGGTTAACTTGTTTACCTGAATGGCTTGGATGGATATACTCTTTTAAAGCTAAAGTAGGCTCATTATCATTAATTTGTGATGCTAAGAAGTCCTAGCAGGATATGTAATCCTAGCATGCTGAGCACTGTGTATGCTGAGACTATCCCTGCAGCCGAATAGGCACTGTAATTAGAGGAAGGGAAGTGTTATTTTCCTGATTATGTAGAGGAGGTTCTGAGGCCTGGGCAGGCTTGATCCCAGCCACAGAATAAAATCAGTAGATCGGAATAAATTTTCTTAGTCATGAGACCAGATTTCTGATTTGGAGATGGTACTTCACAGGAAACAACAATAAATTCCAATGAACAGTAGAGTACTGAAAAGCAAATATTGTGAAATGCATTTCCAAGTAAATATTATTTTTAGAAATATTATTGAAAAATTGTGTCTTTCAGAATAACTTATGCATCCATAAAATATATATAAAATAACTTAGAATATATATATATAGAATATATATATAAATAACTTAGAAGAACATATGTAGAAGTGTTATCTCTCCATGATGTAAAAAATCTTGCAAAAATGGCACAATATTCCTAATCAAAACTTGCTTGGTTCAGTATAACTTTCTAAGTTAAAGCAATGTCGTAATTATTTTGTTATGTTACAATAAAATAACTAATCCGCGAAAAGCACTAATTTTAGCCCACAGCGTATAGATAGGTAATGGTACAGCAGTGACAAACTGAGTGAGTGTGAGAACCACTATGTCTGCAACTTGGGTCTGAAATATTAAACTTTGCAAGATGTGAACATGACCACACACATCAAAAGGATGTTCCAAGATGCTGGCTGCCTGTTTCTGTGCATCCACTTCCCAGCATACTAAGCTTAAAATCATACGTGGTAGATGAGGTTTTGAAAGGAATTGCATATACTGTAAAAAAAACCCCCAAACCTAAAAAGTTGTCTTTTTAGACAGGAGATCCATCTTGCATTCCTACATTGCCTTTTACCATATACCCTGCTTTCAAATGTGAGGCCACATCCTTCTGCTTTGTTTTGGAGTGCCTCATAATCCTGCCTGACTACATTTCTGACACTGGATCCAAATTCACTCTTGCAAAGGAGACTTCATAAGACTTCATCATAGATAATCCTGGTTTAGTGTGCTATGCAATGGATCAGATCTGTCATCTTAAAAAATATTGCTCCTCTCTTCTTGTTCTGCTTATCTTCCCCACAATTTACCAAGAGTTCTTGGAACTACAGCTCCTCTCTGCCTGTTTGTTGTCCCTTTTCTTTGTGTATAGAGACACATAACTGATACATAACTGTGGGAACAAATTCATGTGAGGCAAGTTGAGGTGGTGGTTTGTAGTGTTTGGTACTGCATGGTTAATGGTTAGGCTACCTTGGTAAATATAAGGTCATTTTAGGTAGTTTGCTGCTCAATGAAAGCGGGCTAAGCAGCCTTGCACCACAGGAACACACTGCTTGCATGAATAGCTACCAGGTAATGCACTGTAAATTCTTACCTTTTCTTACTTTATAGTTAATGCCTGGAAATAACTTGTTCTGGTTGCTATCTCTAACTTGTTGAAAGACAGAGATTGTAGGAACTAATCCATTTCTTACCTAAAAGAGCTCTTCTTTAGCTGGAGTTGTGCAGACTAAGGATTTTGATCTTAAAGGCAAAGACTCTAATCATAGTTCTTTATCAATGGGATTAATATAATTATGTATGAGACCATGATATTCTTTATGCAAGATGACTGCAGTAGGGTCTTTTATAATATGACTCCGATATAGACCTTATATGCTTATGTTGGAAGTGCCACACCTCTTATATGGCATAAATAGGTATCTAAGTTAGAAAAGCTGCTCAGTGTGCTGTTATTGCTTGTGCTATGTCCTAAAGGAACATGAGTCAATCAATAATTAAGCCACAAAGTACTGCTTGTTGACATGGCAACTTGTTCACAGATGTGACGTGAACTTAATGTCCTTCTTTCATGTCTCCTGTGAAAGTAAAAGTCTCCTAAGCATAGTAACAAAGAATTGGAGGAGGCATTTTGCTAGGAGAAAAGGGAAAATCTGAAAAATAGACGTTTTATTTTATAAAAATGGATGCCTTTGAACCTCTCCTCCCAAATCTACTGTGTAAATGGTCGCTTTTGTACAAGGACCTTTCCCTGATCAAAAAATCCCCAATTGCTTATTGCCAAATCCTTTTTGGAAGCATGAAACGAACTTCCTTATGGATCGTTTTCATGATTGCTTCTTTCCCATGTATTTCACCCCACCCACATTTTTTAATGGAGCTGAAGTGAACACAACTCTTTTAGGTTCCTTCTGTTTGGGCAAGACTCTGTCTAACTCCAAGAATAACATTAGCTGCTGCACTACAGAGTGAGGGTTGGCATGGAGGTCCAAATGTGAAGTGGTCATCGTTAGCTGATGCCTGTTGTTCTGAAGACGAAAGAAGAGGCACGAGTTTGTGTGATATCAACTTCCGTATGTTGGGATCGCTTTTACTGCTGCTTCTGCAGCTTCTCTGCACGTGCTCCTGCTCTCACATTCTCTCTGCTTGCCAGTTACCCTATTCTCCTCTTGGCTTGCATGTCTTTCTTCCAAGCTTTCTGCAGCAGATGTTAACGGGTCTCGCTAACATGTTTTATTTGCCACATGAGTTGCTACCTGTGTCACAATGGGTGAGGTTCTTTCCTTCTTTTTTTTTTTCAGGGCATCTTTTTAGTTCTGCCTCAGTCAGTCTCTTGATCTTTCACTCATTAAAAGTTTACTACACATTTTTTCCTTTGGGAGCTTGGTGTCCTCCATGCAGAGGACATGTCCAGTCCAGCAAAACTACGCTTTTATAAGATTGCTTCAACACTGTTTGTGCAACCACTTTGCAGAACTTTGTTATTCATGATTTTATCTTGCCACTTGATATGCATAATAGCTTGGAGGTGCCGTTGATTAAATTTTTCCAATGCTTTGATGTACCAGTACTAGCATTTCCATGTTTCTCAGCTCTAGAGTGAGGTAAAAACTAGTACACTACAGAAAAGTTACGTTTTGGTCTTATGTCTAATAGTATGCTAGTTCCAGATTTATTGGACCTAATTCTCCAAGTCCCTCTAAATATACAAAAGCTAACTGATGTACAAAATCTTACTGTTTTGAAGCTCATTTTAGGGAGAAACATTAGATGCAAGCTTTAAAATTCTTGTGTGTAATCCTTGCCCTTTAAGAAATCAGGTAACAGTTTTGATAGCTTAAATTTTATAAAAGTACAAATCTCAGTTGCAGGGTACTGCACAGCTGGGCAGTCTGAATGTTTGTTGGACCATATACCATGTTTGTTGGACCATATACCCTTCAGCAAGTATTAATTCTAACCTTCCAGACATAAGATATGTAGAAAACTAATACACAAGTTCAGTGGTAAAAAGAGACAAGATTGCTGAGACAGCAGGATGACCTCATCTTTCATCAGATATGTCGCTTCTTTTCTCCTTCACTATTTTTAATGTATTTTCTTCAATATCCTATGTGATTTCAGATCTCTGAGCAGATGAACTTTTATTTTTAAACAAGAAAACTCTTCTTCTCGTATCACTTTTCAGATCAACTTTGATAACCGAACTCTACTCCACCCCTATATTTTGCGTAGGGACAGGAACAATTCAAGAACTTAAGGTCCTTAACAGAATTTTTGGGTTTAGGTCTGGGCAACATGGGCAGCTGAATGACGTGTCTGCTGTGCCCTTAATAAATAAATTGCTCACTGGCTGGTTGCTTGCAAACCAAGAGCCTTTAGGCAATGCCCAGTTGTCCTGTGTAATATTTGAAAGGCAGGCTCAGCTGAGCTGGAGAAAAAGGTCCGAATCTCCATTTTAAAATACTAACATGGCTTCTACTGTTGCTATTTTTATTTGCTGAAAAACAATATTCTAAGGCTCTTTACTTGGAATTCTTCTGTGAATTTTTAACACACAAATCAGTTCATAAACGTAATGATACATATAATTTACAAACAAAAGCTAGACATTTAATGGGATTTCTGCAGGCACGTTATAATTACCCCTGAACAATAGTCAACAGGGAAGGGAGTGATGGTAGCACCATTAGGAAGAGAGAAGCATGACTGCTACCTATGCAAGACTTAACTTGATGGGAACTCAGCTATTCCCATGGCAATTCAAAACACTGAAATTATACTGATTTAGTACTTGCTGTGCAATCATGACACCTTTACTTTTTTTTTTTTAATCCCCAGCAATAAAATTGGGAAGATCAGCCCCTTACAAAAGAAATTATATGTGCAATACCTTTAGTTCACTCTCCAGTACATGCACATTGTTTTTAAAAAAATGCAGAAAATTATTGTATTATTGAATGCATTGAAATCTCTTCTAAGCTGTAAAGTGTACTTTATTCTGTCCTTTATTACTGAGAGAGTTTCATTAATTTTGCAAATTACACTGTTTCTCTGTTTCATTCATGTGACTTTAAGAGCCCCATCTGCTGGCTGAGCACCAGGAATTAGCACATACCTTTGAAGGTCTCTTGTTCTGACAGGGCTTCCGTGAAGGAGCTACTGAAATGTTCTGGTATTTTCCTGAGTGAGACAAAAGAGAGAAAATTGGAAAGCTGCATTTTATAGATGCATCTTACCTCACAATGCTGGGGAGTGTGTTTTGTGTTCACAAAATTCTTGGCCTCTGCCTATATCAGTCTTCTTTGTGAATGATAAATATGCACTTTTGTTTCTGTAGGATCTTAATTTCCTAAAACACTTTACAGTTAATGAAAGTGAAAAGGCATGAAAACATAGAAACTGGAAGAAAACATCAGGCTCAATGTAAATGGCAGTGCTCGCTGAAAAGGAACTAAGCAAAGATTTGCTTTAATGTGCAGTGTATCAGTAGCACTGACACTGAGTTTTGTTCTCCGGAATTTGTCTTCTTGCCACTCTTTCCTTGGAATCCATTTATGTTGAAGATAGGATACAGGGCAAGACACAGGCAGACTCTTGTCATGGCTCCATAGCCCCATTTTGATATTCTAGTGTCCTTTTAATGGAAATAGTTGCCACAAGTTTCCCAGAACCAATGAGGGGGTCTTGATTCATCCTCTCATTCTTTATATGGAACTACATTGCATTGCTTTTGAGGGAGAGCTTCTGACGTTACATGTGCAGTCATGGTACTACTCATTCTACGTGGATGTAAAGGAGGAGATTATGGGCTAGCTAAGGAGTGTGAGCATGTGTTCCTTGTGCATCACTGAAACTGAACACAGATTTGGTTCTGCATTGGCAGATTGTCCTAAATAAGCATTCTTACTATAAACCTGTGATTTATCAATGTGTTAATACAGCAAAAGCACATGCCTGGGAAAGGAAAAGGAAAATCCTGAAAGTAAGAATGTTGAGAGAGGATGTTTGTTGGAGGGGTGTCCCAGGATGTAGACATCTGATTGTGCTCACTCTGAAGAAATCAAAACTTGAGGGGGAAGGGAAAAGGATTAATGAATATACCTTTGCTACAGTCAATAAGAGAGCCTAAACTGCATTAGAATTTCTGATGCTGCCCATTGCGATGAAGATCACGTTAATTCTCTTGCAACGTGCAGCAGAGAACTTCTCTGAATAGAAGCAGTCTATCTTTTTCAAAAATTTGTTCCAGTGTCTCCAGACAGAGAGAATGATTTAACAGATCTCACTAACTGAAAAATAAGTTATTGCAGCCATCCTGCTAATCTGTGGGTTCTGGTCTGCTAAAATGCTTGGATGCTTTTTAAGGCAATGAAGCCTACGAAAGCAAGAAAATTCAAAATCACTTATGATATGAATAACTCACCAATATACCAATCTACATTTTCTAAGACTGTGGAGATGTTGAGTTGTTTTTTTTGCAAGGAAATCCCAATGAATCTATTTTAATTTATAAAGCTTTGTGAACTCAGACTGGTAAGTAAATGTTAGCTTTGCTTGTAGCCTGGTCTAGAGTAACAGAGGGAATCACTGTCAAAGATAAGATTTCTTTCACAAAGGTGAAATACAGGATTGTGTTTATCCTCTTTCAAAAGCTCTTTCACAACTTGGTTGCTGAAATTTTCAAAAGACCTAAATGTTTCGGGTGAGTTTTGCTGAAAGTCAGAGGGGCTCATGGTCCCCATTCACATAATTGCTTGTGAAAATATCAGTTCCTATCCTAGTTCTATAATAAATAGCACATGACTTAGAGAATGAAAGGATAGCTTCCTGCTCAAGATCATGCACAAATACTAGCATACCATGGAAAATTTTCTGCTGATGTCAGTGCAGAAGATACAACACAGAGTGCCCTTAACTGCATTAAAACAACACAGATGATTATAAAAGGAAACCTGGGAAATACATTAATCATATGTTCAAGATCAGCATTTTCTAGTTAGTAGGAGTGTTCATGTAGTATCATTCTTATTGTGCAAATGCTGCTTTTTTTCCTTCCAAATGCATTAAACATAGTGACCCAAGTAAATCCAGCCTGATGCAGCTTTACCAGCTGCGATACAGTGTCCCTCTTGCAGAGTTGTTCTTTGATGAACGTGTTACTTGATCACAGGTTGTCCGCTTTATCCCTGACTGCATTTCTTTACAGGCTTTAAAACCCAAAGCCATAAGACACGAGTACTGTGTGTGCACTGGATGGAAGCCTGATCCTTCAGTGGATAGCTCAAGTGATTATGAATTACTCACTCATGAAATGCTGAAGTCATATAACCAAAGGGACTGGTGGATCATAAAAACACTGTTTTCTTTTTAAAAAACAATTTAGTCAATTTAGAGTTATAGAGTTGTTTAGCTTGGAAAAGACCTTTAAGACCATCGAGTCCAACCTTTAACTTAGCACTGCCAGGTCCCCCACTAAACCATGTCCCTGAGCACCACATCTACACATCCTTTAAATACCTCCAGGAATGGTGACCCAACTTCTCTGGGCAGCCTTTCCCCATGCTCGACAACCGTTTCAGTGAAGAATCTTTTCCTAATGTCCAATCTAAACCTCCCCTGGCACAACTTGAGGCCTTTTCTTCTTGTCCTACAGCTTGTTACTTGGGAGAAGAGACCCACCCCCACCTCGCTACAACCTCCTTTCAGGCAGTTGTAGAGAGTGATGAGGCCTCTCCCGAGCATCCTTTTCTGCAGACTGAACAACTCAAGTTCCCTCATCCTTCCTACCTCTTGCCCAGCTTTATGTCATCTGCAAACTTAGTGAGGGTGTACTCGATCCCCTAATCCAGAACATTGATAAAGATATTAAACAGAACTGGCCCCAACACTAAGCCTGCGGCAGCACCATGTGACAAGCCACCAACTGGATTTATCTCCATTTACCACCACTCTTTGGGCTCAGCCATCCAGCTGGTGTTTTATCCAATGGAGTACCCCAGTCCAAACCACGGTCGCACAGTTTTAAAGTTAACTGAAAGGTTTGTAGCAAATTTTACTGTACACTTTGAGAAACAGATGAATATATATAAGCCTTACATAAATAGTTGTATTTTTTTAAATATCACATAAAGACATGCAGGGAGATAACCATCGAAGAAACTGCTACAAAACAGCATGCCTTAAACTTTGTTTTGGTAGGAGTGGCAGCTGACCGTTTCTTCTCAGCAAAGATCTGGATTTGTCTTTTCCTAAGATTAGCTAATCCTTGCTCTCTTCTTCAGGAACTGTATTCACATCTTTTTGTATTCGCTTGAAGAACAGGTGGCTCAGATCAGCTAAACCTTAATCCTAGTAGACCTTGAATTTACTGGAATGTTATTGCTCTTGCAGTGGGCTTAGAAATTTTCTTTCTTTTTCCTGCCATTACTATGATTAATAATGATCTTGACACACAGACACAGATGCTCTTATATATACAGTAATAAACACAAATAGAAAACATAATAGCTTAAAATGTTAAAACCAGAAATCAGTGAGGAAGGCAGAAATCAGCAGGTTTTTTTCATGTGGTAAGGCAAAAAATTATATTTTCACTAAACAAAGGCGAAGTTAGTGTTTTGAATAGTCTTACAAGTCAGAAACAAATGCTCTTCATTATCCATTGATTAAAGGAAAGACAATCTCCTAATCTACATTAATTTGCTGAACAGCTGGACAAATCTCCAAAACATAAAAAAAATTATTACCAAATGTTTTGAAATATACTGCGCTTTGCCTGTCCCAAGTCTGAATGCTGTACAATTTGATTATTTGAGATGACCAATTTGTACTCAGAGTAGCACAGAGTTGATGACAACACATCTCTTGTGACTATCCATACTTGGTAACCGTTTCTAAAATCCTGAGTTTTGAGTATTGAGACCACTTACAAACACTTTTCCAAATTATGACTCATTACATTAAGCCTTCTTTTCATGAAACTCTGCTTAACTGTGCATGTGCTGATTGTTTTCTTTGTCATCTGACTTTCAGACTGGTTACTGATCTCCTTTGATATACTGTACATGACATCCTAACAAAACCAAGTCTTTAATCAAAATGATGAGGATTCAAATGTGTGCCACTGTCAGACAGCAGGGTAAGGCTAACATGCTCCAGATGTGTACTTGCAGGTCAGATGGAATGAATGGATTTAAGACATACAGTTGGTACAATCTTTAGTTTAACCCTAGATCTGATTTTAAAACCCAGGCAGAACATTTTCAGAATGAGTTTTAACTGTCAGCTGGCACAAGGCCATCACAGGTATTTTATACATGGGATAGACTTGACGAGCCTTGAAAGTCACCATCTACAAAGCAACAGGAACTCATTGCATTGAAAGAGACAGTCAGCTCTGTGACCATATTTCTTTTTGGCTTTATGGCTAAAATCACCTGCAATAGTAGTTCTGTGTAAATATTTTCTCTTTCGTGCTGCTAATCTACAAGATGTAGAAAAGCCAAAGACACAGCCAAAGGTGATTGCTTCTAACAGACTTCATTAATGCAAGCACAAAACACTGAGAGTGCATAAATGAGGTCTGCAGCTGTGATCTGAAAATAACACTCCCTGGTTAGTCAATTAAGGATCAGGAAGCACCAAGACCAAATATGTCAGAATATGTGCAGCTTTAATATAGTTTAGGAAATAACTTGTGAATTTAAACATTGTAAGTTGAACCTTTCTCATGAAAACACTCTGTGGGATAGAGTGGCATGTTTTCCTCCTACACATATGCAGAAGTTTTCATCTTAAAACACTGTGTCAGTCTCACTGAGCTCAATGGGAGCTGCAGTGCTCCGTACTTTGTAAGAGATGCTTTGTTGCAAGCCAGTTCCAAAGTGCCCGATGCCGCCAGTGTTTAACCTACAGCATGATTAATTTTCTTAGATTTGTTACAGACATCGAAGTTATAGTAGTAAAGACTGTTCAGGGCACTGCTGTTTGTTAAGGGAAGTGTTACCAGATAGTATTTTTACTTCATTATAGGTAAATACAGTAAATAAAATTTAATAGTCTATAAAAAGAAAGAGTTAGGTTACGCTTCTGCTCTGGGAAAATAGAGATTTTTATGCACTGCAGTGATATCTACTTAATGCTGTTGATTATGAACTGAAGAGTCCTATCTCTTTACTACAATTGGCAGATGCCAAGAATTTGTGGATTCAAGCTGAGCACTGGTTAATTGTCAGTTCACTAAATGATCCACAAGAAATGCTGATGGCAATAAAAACACTCAGCTGAATAAGCAGTTAAAAGCACATCTTAACAAGTTATCATGTTGATGGGCCCAGTAGAAATACTGAGATGGATAAATTAATCAGGGGCTAATTCCTGAGTCCTGCTCAAGAGCTCTGAACGGAATATATCCTTATAGGCGTACAAAGGAACCAGAGAGCCAGTAGATATCTCCAGATGTTGATTCCTCTTGAATAACAACTTTTTATGTGGAGCATTTCAACAGTGTCTCTAGTGTATATGTCTGTTGATCCCCAGCTGAGGCATCAGTCCTTTGATGATTATAGGTAGAGGGATTTAATTCACAGCAACCCTAATGACATTCTAACATACACCAGACAATGAAATGGCTTTGTCAGCCCATGAGCTTGGGGAAATGTTACCATTTGCAACTTAATCTTTCACTGAGATTGATTTTTACTCTCAGACAGAGGTGATTGAGTCCACTGAGGTTAATGAATTCACAAATGTGAGTCAGAGATGCAGATCAAAACTCTTGCCTTTATTCTCTTACCGTATAGTGAAGTATTTGTACACTTTGTGTTTTTTTTCCTTCTATTTTAGGCTGTAAGTATTCTGCAGACAATATTGTCTTAGCTCTCACTTTTGCCATCTTTGGTTTCTATAATTGAGTATAGACCCACTGACTTCTGACTGAGCATCTAACCTAGATAGCAGATTCTCTGATACACGTTCTTCTCTTGAAAGCCAAAAGGAAGAGATGCACATTATTGACAACCACCAACTACACACCTTCTTCATGACAAAGAATGTTGTCATAAGTCAACACCTACGCTTCTGCCTCTTAGTCTTATGTCTCTGTACAGCTCCACGATAGTAATATTGGCTATCTCCTCTTATGTACCTTATGATTGTTCCACCCAGGACCTCAGATCTTCCACCCGTGCTTTCTTGTCCTCTCTCACTGTCCGTACAGCATATCCTGAGGTCTCCTTGCTATACCTAATTACTGGCTGGGCAGGAGGCAGCATGCCCTGTGGCTGGCTATGAGCTGTATGCCTGTTGATTGTCCAGCTGGTAAGCCAGACAGAACTTTTGAGTTCACGTTGCAGTTTTTCCCTTAATGAGGCCAGTCATCTCTCTAGTCATCAATTTTCATGTAGCTGAGTAGAACTTAGTATCTTTGAGATCGCTGCTCTTCTATCAAATTTATTTGAGATTGGCCAATAGATTCAAAAGTTAGTGGGAAAGGCAGAAAACACAGTTGCATAAGCTTGGGATGATCAGGTTAGGAACAGTAATGCTTTCTGAATACTAAACAAGGCTAGTGTGCTACTTAGGTGTGTACTCACTAGACTAAACTAGACAAACAGATTCAGAGATCAGATAGTTTCCCAAACCCTGTAAATAACACTATCCCAGGAATGGGTCCAAGGAGACTTGCTTATGTCAGCATAATCACATTGCCTCTCCTTCCACATTTTTATTGTGGAAATAACTTTGAAACTAGGACAGTCTCTAAGGCTGGTGATACTAGCATCTAGCGGAACATTTTGGTATTGTGGAAATGTGCAGTTTGAGAAAAGATTTTTGAAGAAGCTGTAGTAAGTTGTTTTGTATAGTTTGTTGTTGAATGAGAACTATCTATGGAGCGCTGGTTGTTCATCCTTCAAGTAGGCAGAATATGTAACTGAATTTTGTTTGAATGCTCCTACCTACTTGCTCCATGAAAGATCACTGTCTTGGAATGACCTCTGTTATGCCAAAGGGAACAGGCCAGTCCATTTGAGCAGTGTGTCACATGAATTCTTGCTATAAATCCACTGCATCCAGTGGATTTAACAGTGGTTATGGGTTTGACTCAAAAAATTGTTGGGTTTTTTTTTTGCCCCACAAGATCTGCAAATAATATTTTGAAAATACTCATTAAACTTCTCCTCAGTATCAACAAAGTAACATCCCATGCTTGAATTTCCTCTGTGTAAATTGATTCATAGAAAGATTCTGTCTGTGAATTTATTTGGGTAACAAATATTTGATGCCTTGATCCCCTGTGTAGGAGTTACCAGTTCATAGAATCATAGAATCATTCAGGTTGGAAAAGACCCTTGGGATCATCGAGTCCAACCATTAACCCTGCTCTACAAAGCTCACCCCTAAACCATCTCCCCCAACACCACATCTCAACGACCTTTAAACACATCCAGGGATGGCGACTCAACCACCTCCCTGGGCAGCGTATTCCAACGTCTGACTACTCTTTCTGTAAAAATTTTTTTCCTAACGTCCAGTCTAAACCTACCCTGTAGCAGTTTGCGGCCATTCCCTCTTGTTCTGTCACTAATTACCTGTGAGAAGAGATCAGCACCAGCCTCTCTACAATGTGCTTTCACGTAGTTGTAGACAGTGATGAGAGTTGATGTCTCAGTGCTCTTTGGAGCTTTTGAAATTATTTTCCCATTTTTGATTCTTGGGCTTAAAAATGATGTTATTTCTCACTAAATTACGGTGTTTTACTAGACACATATACACAGGTAGGTATGTGTGTATAAATTTGTGTGTGTTTTGACTGGAATATTGGTACATGTCAGTTAACAGTAGGTTCAAATTTTTATTCAGTATGCAGGATAGCATATTGTATGTCCAGGCTCTGAAGAGGCCGTAATCTGAAGCTCTTTAATATTTTGAATGTCTTTGTAATGGCTGTATATATACAGTTTTTCATTAAAAAATCATAATCTTTACTTCAAAAGAAGAGCTCTTACCACAGAGCCTCTTATGCTGAAAAATTTGTGAAGATGCAAATTAGTCAAAGCAGAATGAATGCCTGCTTGTCTTAATGAACGGCTAATTCCATTCCTTTGAATTCAATGTTATCGAGCCACTTCTCTCCAATCTTATATGATTTGTATGATGTGATTTGAAACAGCATGAATATTCCGACAAATTTACAGGACTCTTCCTGTAGCAGCAGGCAACTATGGTTTGTTTAGTTGGAATCCCTGTCTTAAATGCACTGTTTTAATGAGATTAACTTACCATTCTCCTGCTTGAAAACTCAGGTAGGATTTGCTGGTCAATTCAGTTGGTTCCATTTGTCTTTTAAATAGAATATTTTTTTAAATTTAGGATATATAAAGGGCTAATACATTTATAGAGGTGGTAGACTTCTGTTTACTTTACACAATAATTAATTAGTCTGATTATAAATAGGAAACATTTTTAAGTCTTCTGCTAGTTGGCAAAGTCAGCATTGCATAGTACGAAAATGTCAAACAGAAATCCATCTGTCTCTTTTATTTCCCTGTTCACCAGATGTGCTGGCTTCTCTGTTGTTTCTTTTTTTTTTCTGGGAAAAAAAAAAGTATTTTGACATTCTTTGGTGTTAAAATATTTCATTGTTCAGTTCCCTTTTTTTCATTTTTAAGAGATAATCATAGGTAGATCACAAACTTGGAAATGCATATACTGGACTCACATAAAGCCTCTGAGGCAAAATGCATCTATTTCTTCATCTTAGTTTATGCAGAGGCAAAATAAGTCAAATGTGTGAAATGTAGATTCAAAGTTCACAGATTGTCCTTTGCAGAAGAAATCAAATTAAAGCTCTCTGCATAACCCAAATAATCAAACATAATCAAACCAAATCATATTTGGTGGTGGATGTCCTGAATTTAGCTGAAAAAGCTAGCAGTTTGCATTGGGATCTGCTTTGTGTTAATGCAAATAGAAGGCCGCCATCCTAGAAATATCTTCCTGTATCAGCAGAAAGATTTATTTGGGTAACCTGTGTTATGCTGTGGGCCTTTATAGTGAGTGATTTCTGAGATCAACTCCACAAATTTATATACTGCAATTCCATGTCACAGAACTAGGCCTTTCGTGTACCAGTCCTCTTGAACAATTAAGCAAAAACCCTTTGCTCAAGATGGAAAACATTTCAAAAGTGCCAGTGACACTTCTTTTGCAGCAGTTTCCAGGGGGTGTGTTGAGCACTGCTTGTAAATCACCACCGGATTTTCAAGATGCAGGAAGATGTGCCTCTGTTTAGTGCAGCTGAGAAGTGGAGGTGATACTGCTACTGGGCTGCAGTGCAGGAGCAAAGGCACCGGGCCATTAATTTTGCTTTGCATCGCCTCCTCAACACAATGCGGACTTAATGCTGTATTAACTGGCAGCCCGGTGGGTCGCAGTGTGTTGGCGAATCCAGGTGGTGCAGCTCTGGTGCCATCGCTTGTGTAGATCCTTCCTCGCAGTTCCAGTGTAGATGTTGAGCCATGGAAGGTGGGCAAAAGCAGGGGCAAATGAAGTTTTTGGTATAATTTTCTTCTTAAACTCACAGCTTCCAAAATGCTGTGGTTAGGTTTAAATTTCATTTAAAAATTAAGTCTCAGAAGCCATAAAGCAAATCAAAAGAAAAACAGACAGATATTAATCTTGTGATGTTTGATCCAATTTTGTGTTTTGGGGAACTGTCTTCTGGGTTTTGAACACCTGGATTTGGCAAGGCTGCTATCACGCCTGGAACAACATACGCAAAGAGTTTTCTTACTATCACTGTTCCCCTCCCACTCACTTTCAGGCAAATGAATTAATTTGGACACCACATTTCAACATATTTTTTGTGTTCAAGGTGGCTAATAGCCTACTATAAACAGAAATAATATCTCTAAAAGCCCAAATAAATAGCTGAATAATGTTCTGTTCACAAACTAAATGATCCAAATCTATAGTAAAACAAAATCTTAAAAATTAGTTCCTCTACTTACCTGCCTAAGCCCAAGCATAGGATTCAGGGTTGCAAGAGATACTCAGATGGCATAACTGCTGTTCTAGGGCCGATGAGGTCTCATATATCAATGACCACCCTGCCAACGTCAGGATATTTACATCGGAAATGTTTTGTATGGCAGTATAGACAATGTGGGAAAGAACTAAGAGTTCATGATTCTGTACTGTTTATCAGCTTAAGGAGAATAAAGAGCTGAGTGTGTGCATTTGTTTAAATTAGTTAGGCCTTAAGACCCTGATTTCCCAGACCCGTTAGAACTAAATCCTGAAATGCTCTCTGACAATCAGCAGTTTAACTGAAATAAAGCATGCATTTGCACTTTTTTGTTGGTTTGGTATCACATTAGAGGTGTCCTGCAGATTTGAGTTCTTTATGTCTAAATATCCCGAAGCCTTACAGCAGTTGCTTAGAATCCCAAAGCAGAAAACAATAATATTGTGTAGGAATTGAAGTAGAGGGAAAACTTCAAAATGCACTCTAAGGGCTTCTTTGAATCCTATTATTTACTGAACAGACCAGAGTGATTCAATTAGAAAAAATAAGGGCTATCAAGTAAAAAAGTATTTAGAGATTTCCTTAAATGTTTGTCATTCATTCAACACTTTGGAACTGCTTCTCTGTCATACTAATACCTACAGACCTCTGTTGAGAGTTACTCAGCTGTTTTGTATAAGAAGATACCTGTGTGCTAAGAATGCATTATCAGATTATCAGTGAAAGAATTTCATGTGCTCTGAATGGCTTTTAATGTGGTAATATACTATGCGCGTCTTTTACTGAAATACCTAGTTTAATTTCCTAATTTATTTTTTGTGACTTGTACTTAAAGACATAAATGCAGTGGTTGGTAGGACTAGAGAGCTCAGAATGTTAGTGATGAGATATGGAGCCCTTTTCTTCTAGGTCACTGGCATGAATTTGACCCTGTTTAGTAATAATGGAGAGTCATTATCAGCTGGTGACTGCTTGGTGGCCTACGACATGGAAGCTGGTGGTTTCACTTTGTGTAATGACCCATGGCTGCACACACATACACACAGGCTTCAGTTACAACATGTGCAAATAGCTTGGAAAATACCATGTATGTCATGATTGAACTTCAAAACTCTGAAAGGTCTTCTGTCGTGGCAATTTAGAGGGACAGACTTTATACCTGTCAACCACAAAGAACGAGGTACTCACCCGCATTCATACAGGTCATTTGCTTCTGCTTGGACAGTGGTACGTACATATTTAAGGCACAATAACACAAAATAATGGATAAGTACTAGACTTGTTCTATACAAGACAAAGTTATGAAACAAGATCCTTATGGATGTGGAGTCTCTGGGCAAAAAGAAGGGAATCAGGAAAGAAAGGGGAGGAAAACCTGGAAAAAAAGTAGTGGAAGAGGAAAGATATGGAAGATAAAACAGAGAACATAGAGAAATGTAAAACAGCAAATACACTGCTGGCCCATACTTCCCCAAACACTTGACCTCTCCCTTCACCCCCTTTTCAGAATTAATCAGTTTCCCATGGCTTGTTATATAAGAAGAAAAATTCAGCAAAGTATTTAACCACATTTTTGTCTTTCAGCATGTCAAACATCCTGCTTGTTTCAGCAGTGACCGTCATCCCTTACATGAGATATTTGCTTATCTGCCTTACCAAAGTGAAGTTTTATAAAAAGGGCTTGGTTATGCTGATGGATGGTGGCTTTAGTGCATCATCAGCAAGCAGCATGATGGCCAGGAAATTAGCGAGGAATAAATAAGAAGATTCCCACTAATGTGATATTAACTTTAGAGACAGTTGGGAGGGCTTTTGGAGCAAACACTTGCTGGGTCAGAATTTTCCACAAACTGCTTCACCCATCTCTACAGTTACTGTTAAATATCTGTGACATACGTGAGTTGATTCAATGGTGAAAGGCTTAAAGATCAGGCTGGGTTGACATTTTTCTTGTAAGGCTCAGTATCATGGAAACATTCGAAGTGTAAAGAGCTGCAGAACTGGCTAGTTTCACATGTCATGCTGATGCTGTGTGGCTTCGTAAAAGAACTGATACACTTTGACGCTCTAGGCCTGAAGCAAATACATAGCGTAGGACTTCTGAGCATGGTAAGAGACCGTGAAGCAGCAGCATAGAGCACCAGGTAAGATCAAATTCCTGGCTGTCTTCCATTTCCCTGTCACACCGTGTATGCTTAATAAAGTGTTTTTACAATAGTGATAGGTTATGACTGCCACCTGCATGCTATGTAATATGTATACTCTACAGTAAGAACACTTAGCAGCTGCAAGATATAACTAGTTTAAGCCTAGAATGCCTGGATGTTCTTAGGTGAGCTCACTGCTTTCTAAGCTGCAAAAATACTTAATCCCTGTGTCACTTTATATTATTTTGTAGTTAATATTGTCAGTAGGTTGACAAAGGCACATAACCAGAGGCACAATCTGGCCTGTCGTATTTAGTAGAACATGATTCCTCAACTAGAGACGCTGCAACCTCATAAAGGCACATATGCTGCTTTGTTTTCACATTTGAATTGTGAGAGAGTAGATCCTTGACTTGCAGCGCTGTAACTGCCAACTCGGCAACAAACGTACGTGAGCTCAGTGCTGATACATGAAAACCTGCAGATGCTAAGATCACAGTCTGGTTTAAGAACTTTAAACAAATAACCAACTAACACCTTAGCTATATATTCTTGTCTGACACTTTTGACTGGCACTTAGATGGAAAGCTCTCTGGAGCAGAAAGTCATCTTTTATTTGATAATTATACGAGGCCTTGCTGCTAACTCAAGTTCTACTGGAAAATTCTCATTATATTGTTTAATGATTTTTTAAACTTAGAGTAGTGCAAACAGAGTAAGTATCTTATATTATGTTTTGAGACTTATTAGTACTTCTTGTGTGGAAGTACCTTTCTCCTCTTTAATTCTTTTCTGCTTTCCCATTTTGGGTCTGCAGTCACTTTTCTTTAAGCTTCAGTTGTATTACCTCTTAACTTTGTCTTGTTCTGCAGAAGCCATAGATTCTGCTCTGCTCAAAGGCAAATCTTCATGCTGTAGTTAGCAGGGCACTGTTTGTATGTAGGTCTTCACTTCGTGCTCATTGTGTCTTTTGGTACTTCTCAATAAACTTGGCAAAGCTAAGGCTTATTCTATATATCATCTATAATTTTGTCTTTTACAGTCCTCCATTGCTAAATAAGAAAGCCAAGCTTCTTTCACAAAGAGAGGAAGCATCTTGCTGCTTTCCAATAGGTAACCACAGATACTTCATACGTAACCATTGATTTTCTATCCAGGGATATGTAGGAAATCTTACAAAGAGCATGAGTAAGGACGCATCTAATAACATGTCAGACTTTTCCTGTTTCCACACCTGAATGCTCAGTCCAGAATACTGATCCCCGCACCAGAGAACAACTGCAGTTTACAAAGTCAATATATACTGTATGAAGTAGCTGTATAGTTATGATAGTTACCACAGGGAATGAAACCTAAAATTTTTAGATGCAAGCAGAGGGCATAGGCAGGATCTGACTTTCCTCTGAAGTAGGCTCAGCTAGAGGAAAAATATTGATTTTCACCACAGCCATCCTTCCTTCAAAAGTTATTTCATGTTTGAAAGGAATGTATCAGACTATAGAGGAAAAGAAAGAGAGCAATATTTTATCTTAATTTATAATTTTATTTTATTTACAGGATTCAGTTATTTTGTGTTTGTTCTTCCTTAAACAAAAGCAAATAAACCAGAACATTTTCTTTAACTGCAATGTTTGATGCACACTGCGTTGGAAGTTATTAATTAGTATCAGTGATCAGTCATGGCAGTCATTTCTTCCAAATTGATGTTGCAGACATAAAACAAAAAAGCAAAAATAAATTAAACTTGAAAGGTTTCATTTATGTAAACACACCCAAATGGTAACATTTTTTTTTCTGAACCAACTGCTAAGTCTTGGATCTGCAAAGTCTGAGACCGACTTTTCTAAGACTACATGCAAACTGCCAACTGCAGTTCGTGAGGTCTTTGCAGACTGAAATCAATTGCTTGGTTTCAAAAACCTTTAGTCAATACTGGCTTTTACTAGAAGAAAGGCTGTTGGGCTTGATGCACCACTGGTCAGATGCAGAACAAGGTTGCCTTGGAATTGGGGGATTTTGGATAGAACATGTTTATGCAGAAATGCAGGTGCTCTCCTTCCAGATGGGGCAAATAAAAAGTGGAGGAGGATGTTGGAGAAGTAGACATGCAGATTACATTCTCTAAGCCCCCTGGAAAATCTCGTTTTGCCTGTGTTCCTACACTCAGCTTTTCAATGAGAGCAATTGACAGCTTGATATTCATGAGCATTATGAAAAAAATGAAATAAACTCAGTTCAAAAAGACTATGGTATATAGTTCTCATGTTATGCCATTTACTCGAGGTAATTACCTGTTTTAGAAATATAACTAGAATTGTTGTGTAGTAAAAGCAGAATCGGACACAGTGCTCAAATTGAAATATACTTGTATATTTTTTCCATATGAATTCCAGCACTTTTGCTGTTGCTTTTTTTTTTTTTAAAAAAAAGGTAACCTTTTTAAAGAGTTCCACTTGGTGTTCTTTTTGCTCATTTTTCTGATGAATTTCTGCCTGAAGCACAGTTACAGTATACTCATAAAACATATCAAGGTATCAGGATTCTTCACTACTCCAACTACTCCAAGCACTGCTGTGTGAACAGCTGAGAATGCATTTTTTTTAATATTCACAACTAAAAATACTTCAGCACTTAAAAGTGCCTAATTCTGCAAGCCTTCCATGGCCAGGGCACTTCTCAAAAGTTCAGTGAAATTCTATACCTAGGAGGATTGCAGAATCAAAATAAAAATCTTAGGGATGTACTTCAGGGGCTAAAAACCCAAAGCAGCAAATGTACTGTGAGGAAAAAACAAACACACTGTTTGATTTAGGAAGAAAAAAAAACCATGGTAACAAAAAATTTTTTAAAATACTATCAAATGTAACTCTTTTTCTAAAAGAGTAATTCCTACTTGCGTAATTAATGTTTACTAAAGCAAAAGACCCAATCTGCATTCTTTGCCCATTGCAAACATCCTCTGACTTCATGCAAACATAAATGCTCTAAAAATGTCCTACTTCTTACAGAAAATAAATGTGGAGTTTATCATAATGTAGCCTTACTAATACAGGACCTATATAAAATTACTAACTGTCATGTAAAAATGGATGGTGTGAAATTTGCCACAAAAGGTCATGGATGTTAACAGAAATTAAAGTGTGATTTCGCTGACGGTCTTTGGCAGATTCTGCTAAAGAAGGCAGGCTGCAAACCCAGTGAGTCCTGCAGAGGGTCTTAGATGAACTAAATGCAAGGTTATTCATTCCTCAGTTTGTTCTGAAGTAAAACAATTCTGCATGAACTGAACATACCAAAGATTTCAGCTACTGGTACCTAGAACACTTAATTCTTCATATTTAGCCTATTAATTCTGTGCATATTATTAAGTGGATGAATAGTTTTCTGCTTGTTCATCTGTTAATAGTAATTACTAATCCTTAGAAACAAACATGCCAGATATAACAGTACAGCAATATATATGCTCAGACTGCCTCACAGAGCGCTGTCACAGTAGGAGGTACACGAATACAGGTACAGTACTTCGAGAGCAATTCTAGGCATGACAGTTTGTTAATCCTAGAATTAACTAAAACTGAATGGAACAGTAAAGAGAAAAATCTGGACATTTAATTATTCCCTAATTTGATATACTTTGATTATTATTTTTCAATTTATAAAAACATCATGATTAAGTTGGATGGATTTATGTGTAGTTCCTCTATAGTTACTCTACCTACTTACCAACATGAGAGATTTTGAAAAGATAATGAGAAAAAGTACTTTGTTCTCCGCTAATTTTGTTTTCTGCTTACTGCTGTAGTCTTGTTTGAACTGAAGGATGCCTAGGTTGTAAGCTACGAGATACAGAATGAGGTTTTAGATTTTCTACATCACCCAGCACCATCACTAAATCAGCTTGTGAAAGAAAAAAATTCTGTTACTCTTCTCACAGTAAACAGGGTAAAAAATGGGTCCAAAAGTTGTAGAATTTTTTTTTTTTAACACTTGATGTCAATTAATCCAGCCAGATGAAAAATTGTCAGGGGAATGAGCCTTCACATTGAACTCCTATTCTTCAGAGAAATTCATCACATACATAGAGCCAGAGTTTATATTAGTTTTTGTCTACTTGGTCGTTCATTCCTCCAACAAATGCAGCTCATCTCTTGCTTCAGTAGGTTGTGTGTTTAAGACAAACCAAAACATGTAGATGGTCAGCGATTTGCAATTTATTCTTAAAACTGACTTGCAAAACACGTATGGATGTGTCTGATCCAGCAAATAATGAGCAAATAAAATCCATAGCATGAAACTGAATTTTGTGGAGCTTCTTAGTGGGGGCAAAGAACTGTGATAGCAGAGGAAAGCAACAGTTTCATTACTGAAACAATTGAACTAACTAGTCTAATCTTAAAAATACTTAATCTAGTCTTCAGATACTGTTTCTGTTCCAACATAAAATATAAACCCCCCACTGTTCCAGGAACAAACGTGTTCCAGATTCACATGGCAAGCAACACTGTCTTCAGTTGCAGGGTAGGTTTCTGAGCCACAATAATTTCAATGCCACAAAGAACATAGACTATTAAGTAAGTAGAAGAACCTGGCTAATTCACATCAGCGGTTCAAAGCACCAATGTCTATTACTAAAATTTGTAAATTAGTAAGTTATCAAGCAGCATGGCCCATTTTTTACAATTTTCCCATGAGCGTTAATGATATTTGATGTTTTCTTAAAGTCTGCTCCTGCAGGCTAGAGAGTAGATGCAAACTTCAGCTTCCATCAAAAAAAAGTTCTAGCCTTTATGGTTAGAGATAAAACATGAAAACATGAGCCAACCGAACCCTAGAGTATCAAAAAACAGAAGGCAAATAAGCAGAGCCCCAAATTTATTTATTTATTTTCAAGAGAGATCTGGCAAGCATCAGGCTAATCTTTTGATATTTGACAGACCACTTTATGCTTTTTAAACACCTGTAGTTAGCAATATTGAACTGGCACAGTATGAAACAGAAGAGCATTCCAAGTATCATTGTACCAGATCCTGATTTTGCAAGTCGATAAACACCATCCAGTGGGAGCTTACGGCACTGTGCAAGTTTGAACCTTTATTTAATAGATGCAGTTTAATATTAATTATTTATTAAAATATAGTGTAAAATATTCCTTTTTTCCCCCTGTATAAAATTAAAGGAGTCCTTGTAGTGTGAAACCTGAGCACAGCTCTCTAATTTAGCACAGCACACAATTACAGAATTAAGCACGTGTGAAAATGCTGATTCAACTTTTTTTCTTCTGTGTGTGCTGAGAAGTAGGGAGGAATTTCCAGATTCCTTAAAGTTTTATTTTATTATTCATTTAAGAATATGACAAAAATGAAAAGGACAGCAGGGTCTGAAAGTGTTGGAGGCTCAAATCTTCAAAGCCCACGACTCATTTTGTTACATGTGTGAGATTGTCAAACTGCTCAGAATAAAGTCGTGAACAAATTTGTGAAATAAGTTTCTGTATGGAGATTCCAATTTCTGCAAATGATGCAGGAACATTTGTGAGAGATTTGTCTTTCTGAGTCTTGTTGACCTGATAGAATATGGCTCATTTTCCTTCAGGATCCTTGCAGGAATCTCAGCTAAAACCTTACATCTGCCAGAATACAGGATTAGACAAATTGGCAGGTGGTAATAGATTCAGAAGTTAAAAGGAAACAAACTGAACGGCAGGATAAAATCAGGGCAAGGTAATTAACATTCTGTTTATATTTTCAAAGAAGAAACAACAGGAAAAGAACAGATGCCGGTTCAGATCTGTGGACACTCCCAGGAATTTTTTGCTTTAGGTAAAACAGTAAGAACTGCCCAGAAGCTGTGGGACTCATCTGGCCACTCTGGTGAAAGGCGTTGGATTGCACCGAGAAGCAAGAGGCATGGAAGGGTGTCATTTAATACACATGCTTGCTTCCTGCACAAAACTGTTTCACAGCTCCAGATGCGCTTGTGGAAAAAAAAAAACCAAAACAGCAGGGAGCAACTAGAATTTAGAAATTATAATATAAATTAAAAGTGATATCAGAGCTATTGGGAGTTTGTTTAAGGGAGATTTTAGTCTGGCATCGTACCTTAACACACCCGAAGATATATAGTCAGCCCAAGAGCTACAGGGAAAAGCAGAAGAATCATACAGCAATCAGTCATTTTTTAAAATACCACATGGGGCATATGGCAGAGAACCGAGATTATTCTGCCTACAGTACAGACTGCCAATACAGTGTTCTTGTAGTGGCTGATTCAGAAGTCAGTTTGATGGAGAGGGGATTGGGCTGGTATCACAAAATGTAGTTTTGGGGACCTCACCAAAGGAAAGAGAAGCCAAGTACAAAATGCTGGCCCCAGTGAGGGCTATTGCAAAATTCCCAACTGTCTGAGGTGAACCAGATCATTGGTGATTAAGTCCCCTGCAGCTCTAGGGGAGTCAAATAAGCTTCAATTCCACCCTGTTGGCCCCAGGCTTGATCTAGTGACTGCTGAAATCTTTGTAATTATTTTTTATTTTTACAGTAATCTCACTGAGCTTTAAAACCCCTATTTGGATCTGTAGCCTTTCACCTGCACTAAGCACAAGAACTACCTACACATCTCATTTTTCTGACTCAACAGATATTAAAATAATGTTACCGGTTTGTTTGAATTATATCAGTAGCTTTATTTAGGCTTGTAAATATATAGCGCTTGTATCCAAATAATCGAATAGAGGTGATTTCATGCAGAAAGAAAGAGAAGTTCTCATTGTTTTTCTCTTGTGTAGCAATTTATACTAGAGTTGTCTTCTGTTCTAAGGAGAAGACGTTTAGATGTCAGTGAAAGGAAACGTTGAGGCAAAATGCCTTCCAAAATTGTCTCTGCAGACTCAAAAGTTGAGAATTTAACCTCTAATCTCACATATATTTTGAGTGCAACTCTGGACAAAACAGAACTGTGACACAGACCTCCAGGGAGGTGTGGGCTGAACACCATGTAGGGGTAAAGCATTTGTCTGGTTAAGCCGTAGCTATGGAACCTAAGAGAGATGTTCGGTGCCCAATTTTGACGTCAATTCCTAGGTCAAACCCCTTAACCAATCTGTATCTCAGTCCTTGCACTGGTAAAATATGGATCATATTCCCCAACTGCATGATGAGTTAGTATCACATCATCCTTAACATTTATAAATGCTTTGTAATCATTCACTCTAGATCAGAATTACAAGGTAAAGCAAAATCCAGATAGAAAGTCATGAAAGTCAAAGCCTTTCATGTGGTGCTAGGAATATCCAATACGACATATTTGGAATAAAATTTTCATTCCAGAGTGTTTCAAGCATGTGTGCAATGCTACTGTTGCGCCATCTCAAGTTTCTTATGACAATCTTAGTCTCCTTGCAGTGGATGTATCGTGGTGCTACAAGGTCCTGTTGTCTGAAGATTTTCCTTAAGCCAGTGTAGCATTCATGGCAAGGGTTTATTTTACATGAACAGATATGATTGTTAAGATAGCAGTGTTTGTTTGTTTTTCTCTTTCTATGTTGTTATCTTATGTTAGGTGGTAAAATACATAAAATATTTCAGGACCATTAGCTATATATTTTTAAATTCTACTGAGAATATTTACAGTAAGCTGATTTTTCTCTGAGATGTGGTGGTTACATTGTTTTTTAAAAGCTATTAATTTTTATAAAATAACATAAAGGGAGCTTAAAAGCAAATTTTGTTTGTACAATTGTTTTTTAATTTATTATTTCTGTGTTGTGCTATTGCAGAGAGCCTAGATAGATACGTTTTGCGTATTATGTCCTTCCAGAATTACTACCGTGTGGCTACATAGGGAGAAGTGGGGCATAGAGAGTGGATTTCCATTCCCCCTCCTTTATTTTGCTAAGAATTTTATGCACTTTTTTTAAGCTGCGGTGTGCATAACTCTATGTTATATAATGTCAGAAATATTTTCAAATCAAGCTTTGCCGTTTGTCTAGTAACTCAGTTCTTTCTAACCCAGTGACCCAGATCCCAGTGAGTTTCCTTAAGCTCAGAAATATGATTTCACGGAACAGTCTGTTGATTTGTGCTAGTTCTACCTTTTATTTATTGTTTTCTTTATGGAAGATATTTTCATCTGCTTGGTTATATATTTTCTTCTGTTTGTTTGCTTCTGTCTTAAAGCAAAGCTATGATAGCAATTCCTGGTTTATCAACATGCCTTAGTTGTCATCTTTTGCTGAACTTTTCAAAAGAATGTTAAAATAAAAATGTTCCTGAAAATGAAATTTCAGAGCATCATCCTACAGCATAAGAAGTAAATTTAAAGGACATTTACCTAACTTAAATAAGCCCTATAAGAACAGGCAGAAGATATTTCACTCTGTAAATTGGAAGGAAATCAGTGAAAGCTAATTGTTTTATAAAATAAATTATTGTATTATGAGCAGATATACTGGAACTTACAAATAAACCCCACATCCCTCTAGATAGTTCCAACAAGCTAATCTTAGGAATCTATGTATCGGTCAACAACAGCAAGGCTGCTCTAACATTACATGAATAGCCCCCTTTAAATCAGATTCAACTGTATTTGTTTGCTGAACAAATTTTCACCAGTTTATCTAGAATTCTATGTATCGATTTAAGTTCTGCTTCAGTAAATGTTCAATGTGAGTTCAATGGATGAGTGAGTTTGCATTTCTGGTTGCTCAGTTTAGTAGCAGGCAGTGCTTCTAATCCCCGTGGAGCTGCTATTAGCCATTGGTTGACCTGAAATTCACATGAGTTGGCTTGAATTCAGGGCTTGGTATGCTTAGCATGGTTTGCTAGTTCAGGGTGTTTCTTGTTTAAATTTTGGCCAGTGGCTTAAGCCAGTTTTTCTTGAGTTTTTGTTCTTGTTCTTGAGAATATACATTTTTTTAAAGGAGAACAGGTTACCTTATAATGACTGAGAGCTTGTAGAAGTAACATTAAAAGAAGCTTTTCTGAACTACATAAGAGTCAACACTTTTGCCTCCAGACTTACATGATTTTTCTAGAAAAGGTCTTTTTTTGGTAGGATTTCTCTTTTGAAAATACTAATAATTGCCAGGGTGAGGAACTGAGAAAAAAAGCAATGGGCAAACAAGAATGATCATGTATTTGAATAAAAATAACAGGGGCTACTCATTTATCACATGGATGGAGACCATGGTGCTCAACACCGGTGCTAGCTTTCTTGTTTACATTCTTTTGTCATCAGATTCTAGGAGAGGAAGCCTAAACAGTGTTTCAGAAAAACACCTTTCTGCATTCCTGAGCTATATTGACTGTATCTTGCCTTTGAGTTTTCTGCTCTAGGATCACTTCTTAAGCCATTGTCCTAGCTAAAAGATTGCTAAACGGGAACCCGAGATAATCCAAATGTAACAATGATCTCCTCCAGTGGTTTTCAGTAGCTATACCAAATTTTCAAATCTTTTGTGATAAGGGAGTGTTATTATTCTGTCTGCAAGACTGATCACCTGTGCTGTAAAAAACTTTTATTCCCGATGAGTAAGTGTCTTTTAAAAAACTTACCCGAGACTTAACTTCTTGCAGACCATGACTTGCCATCTTTGTCTCAGGCCTCTCTAAGTCATGTTTATTTACTAAATAATATTTTCATCTCAAAATCGAATTATGCACTAGCTCTAGAGCCTGCATTTGCAATCAAATGACTAATGATAATGACTGACAAATATGCTACTGCAGCTAGCCCTACATAAAGCGCTCTCCAGGCACTTGAGATCAACAGAGACGGGAACCCACTGCAGTGGCAGGACCTTTGGAATTGAATTGAGACCATCTGAGTGAGCCCTGCGGGACCTGTAGCCTTGCTCGCCGAGTACGTTAGTTCCTGTGTACCCCAGGCTAGTGTAAGTATGAGCAAGGCAGGGCATTCCTCGCTTTTGCCTGCCTCCCACCCACCCTCCCAGTCTTTACTAGATGTCCACATCCCAGGGCCCAGCCTGCAGTGCACTTTTCTGCTTATTGCTACCTCTGACATGGTTTGATATTGCGTGCCTGTTTATAACAGTACTTTGCAGCACTCCTTGGATGGTCGTGCGACTTCTTGTGCTTGTTGTCTTTAGGGTTTGGCTAGAGTAGTAGCAAGGGCCAGGGACAAGAAGATGAACGGAGAGGGAAGCAAGAGAGGGCTTTCTGCATGGCCTCTAACATCATCATGTTTTGTTTTTTGCCTCTGAGGAATACTCTGAGTGTCCACACAGTGTAATTAACTTCCAAAGCTACTGGAGGGAACATTCCACATGTTTTTAGTAATGACCCTTAGAAACTTAACATGACCTTTTTCTTAGTATCATTTGGGACCTGACAGTCTAACTTTTGATTAGACTGCGAAGGGTTGTGTTTCATATTAGAAAAAAACATGTCTGGATGTGGCTTGTAGAAAAGTGCCCAACAGCTGTGTGCAATCCTCAGAACAGAAAAAGGTTTCTTCTTTGAATGCTGTGTTTTCTGAGCAAATACATTTCCTCCACTTTTCTAACATGGGGAATAATTGCTGTCGAGTTAAAAGTCTGAAATATTTTCTGGAATAGGTAGTATTCCTTTATGCTTTTATTGCAGATTTCTTTATATTTGTCTTATTGAAAACTACTAGATGATGGGACAAAACTGTGATTTGCAAGCTCTTTTAGCTTTAGAATTTCCTAGTCTGTATTCCCCATGTGTGAAAATCCACTAGCTGGCACTACAAGGGCAGAATCTTAATGTGCTTCTTTGGGTTTCTTCTGCAGAACATTGGTTTGATGTGGCCTCTGCCTTTTTACTAGTTAATCAAGGTCCCACTGGGACTGAAGATGGGTAAGCAGCTATTCCACTTATCTTGTACATGTCCATATACAAAGATACATGGTTATTTACCACGGAGATGGACAGGAAATAACAGTGAGGGGGAAGATCTTTACCTCATTAATAACATTACGTTTCCTATAGTGCATATTTTTCATATATTAAAAGTTAATAAGATGGTGTTAGCTTACAACACTTAAAAAGAGATATGATCATAGTAAATGTGTCTAGAGGTTCAGAAAACATTGCTAAAGATATTTTAAATATACAGAGTCTTTCCTTCTTACTCTTTACAGGTCAAAAAATAGTATTTTTCCGTTCCTTGTTTAAAGTCTAAGAGCTGCAGCTACCATAAGAAAATTAATGTTTCAGATTTTAGTGGTTATTACAGTTGCAATTTGAGATCCCAGTCTTGGCCGGGACTTTGGGATAGCAGGTGTGGTGCAACACACTTAGCAGGATAGCTGCTCTCAGAGGACATTGAAATGTGTCTGGACAAGACTCACAGAAGTCCTGGTGCATCCCTTTTATAGATAAGGAATTGACAGATAAATTATGCACTACGTTAGTACCTAAGATACAGCAGAAGTGAATAAAATCTTTGGGGAATGCTCTGTTTATCGTTCCTGTAGGTATTGTGTGTGTTTTGCAGTGGGCACACTGTCAACCAAAGCTAAGTTTAACATGCAGATAAAAGGTACTTTGTTGGCATCTTTTCCTTGCCATTATATCAAAATTACTGTAGCTCAGCTGCCATGGCTTCAGATTGCTTCTTCCACATATGAACAAAATGCTGCTTCTAAGAACAGATAAGAACCAAGAACATATTTGGCAAATATTATATATTTGGCACTATATAAATAATATTTTCATCCTTTTAGAAATAACTCTGCTGCATTTTTCTCTTGAGTTTACACACATACCTAGATGGGATTCTGTTTAACATATATATTTTCTCCATTGTTTAGAGAAAATGCACAGAGAGGAGAACTTTTTCAATTAACTGCACATACTCCAAGAGTTATAAAGGTCAGTCCCTTCTCAGGAAGCTTTGGAATACCTATAAAATGTTTCCATGTAGTTATGTATCTGAAAATATGAAACAAAAAGTAGAATACTAAGGATGCCAAGAAAGAGGCTCTCTCAGAGAGTGAAAATATAAGGGAAAACCCAGTAATGACAGTAATAGGCACTGTCCCAAGGTCTGGTGCTGTATGGTAGACTCACAGCCTCAAGTAAAATGTCGACTGCACTACCACTTCCACTTTTTGGGGAAGATTTTGAGGAAAATCCAGCAAGATGCAGTGGCCTTTGAGTTCTATTCAGAGTCTTACCAGCTAATGCTTTTACTTTTTGTTAGCTCCTAGTGTTAAACACATTTGAAACTATCTGGACTATGATCCTTGTGCGACATCTAACTGTCTAGTAAGCAGCTGTGATTGCTGCGAAGGCTGGGAAGATGACACCATTCTCCTGCCTATCTCTTGTGCAAAACATTAAGTATAGACTAGGTTATATTTCTTATTATGTGGGTGACTTCGAGTAGTTAGGCATAGAGGCAAAAGACCCCATTTCTGCAAAACTTTAGCGCACAGATTTCTGGTGAGATTTAAGGTATTTATTGTAGCCTATAGAGATGCTACCTTCATGATAGATCTGGAAATTTTTGTTAATATTGCAATGTTTTCTTCTTAGTGTTAACATTGTATCTTCCCTTATTTTTACACAGTTCAGTGGAAGTTATACTGTTGTGGGTTTTTTTAAATTGATTTAATTTATGATGACTGTATTTGGTCTGCATAAAAGTGCAGAAGTAGTTGGAATATATATTTTATCACCAAGTTTGTATAACATTTGCTATATTTTTTAAGGTTCCAAAAGAATACAATTGATTAGATGTGTATTTTCTGCTTTATGCAACAGCTCACACTCAAATGCACAGCTTTCCTCAGGTAAGTGAATTATTATATATTCCCTGTTCTCTTCCCTTCCCAGTCTCACTTAATTAATAAGGAAAACCAGACATCTATCTGCATGAGGCTTGTTTTAAAGTCAGCACATAGGTCCATGGGAAATACATATCCAGTTACTAGGATTTATCCAGTGGGGCCAGGCAGCACAGAGAGCTCTAATAATGAATTTGAAATAGGATTTTCTTACTACACTGAAAAAAATAATTCCTCAGTCTCAAAGACAAATCAAAGGGAAGTGGCACCCTGGTGCACCAGACAGCCCCTTGGCAGCCCAGTCACATGAGAGCCTCAGAGGTCACTACCTCAGCATCAGCAGAACTATTTGTAGAGCTCACTGTGGAGTTTCGCATCACGGCTAAATCAGAATACTTAAGAATCTGGCACCCAAATTTCATGTTGCCAGCTTCAGTGCTTATGTGAGCCTTCCTTTCACTGCTTTGGAAGCTACCCCTTCAAGTCATAAAACATGGAAACCCATTCTTACTTTTTGACAACTCAAAAAAAATTATTTCATATCAACATTAAGAGACTGTTGTAACTGTGTTGTTGTATAAGTAGGTGAATTTAGTTTCAAAAAAGTGTGTTATTGTCACAGCAGATACTCTGAAATGAGGAGGAAGGATTAAGTGTGGTGAAGTCTTAATTAGTTATATGCTCTGACTTCCAGTCTATGATACAGCTAGGGCCATTATAGAATTTTCCTTAGAAGCCAGTGTTTTTAGACCATTAACTGTTTTTGAGTTCTGCTTTGCATGAATTTGATTCTTTTTTTTTCTTAGGATGCTTTGATTTCGTGTCAGGGAATTGAAATGCAGGTCAGACACTTGAGCCATTCCCACACACATTCCCTTTTCTACCTATCCATGCATTTGAGTTTTGAAAAGTCACAATGGGTTTTACTGAAGTTTCTGAATTTGTGACTTATGTCCCTGTTCGAATGTAAAAAGAGTCTCCCCAGCCAGTTTTCCTATCTCCCAAAAGTCTCTGAAGCCAAAAAGGCTGGAGTGATGGCCTGTCCTCACTGCTAAAGGAGACTGTGGGGCATTGCAGGAGATGTAGTTCGACAGGAATGTTCAATCTATACGGGAGATCAGGAGCCAAGAAATACTTGAATACAGCTCCCACGGCTAAGCAGGGCTCTGAGCACCTCACTTAATCTACAGTGTGACCACTCCCCATCTGTAAATTGACATATACTTCCTTGTTTCACAAAGGCTTCAAGAGGATAAAAATCTGTGAAAGTTATGAGATTCTCAGATACTGTGATAAGTCCCAGGATAAACAAATGTTGAATGCAAAACAGCAGCTTACATGGTACATATTCAAGGGCATATGGAATGAATTAGAAAGATGAAGAGAGAGAGCAGAAGAATGAGAATGGGAAGAAGCAGAGGGAGGACGGACAGAGAGTAAAGTGTAAGTCAGGCAGCATGGCTGGGAGCAATGGGAGAATTATGCGGAGTCCTAGCACACTTTAAGTTGCAAACAATTTTCTAAGTGTATCTAAAGCAAACTGTGCCAACAGCTTACTGAACTGAGGGTTTTTTTCAAAATTCTGATGTTGACATTTTCGTGAAGTGGCCAAGAGTAACTCCCAAAGAAGAGACCTTACTCTGTGCATTTAGAACATGAGTGGATGTATTAAACCTAGGTTTTATTTAATATCTCACAATAGTATTTTTTTTTTTGAGGGAGGGCAATATAAGCAGGTTAAATTAATTTGCAGTACCGTGCCCTATTTTCTTTGCTAGTAATGTGAGGGAGAAGAGCAAGTCTGGATATATACGTATGCGCACGTGTAAATAAATAGGGAATAAGACCTTTCCCATTCTTTTTTGGGGGGAGTGCATATTATGAAACTGTGTACTGCATACTGGGAACAGATTAATAGATTATTTTTCTGACAATGTAATATAAGAGATTAAACATTCACTCATTGAAAACAAATCCCTTTTTAGAACTGCAGGTGAAGTAATGTGGATAGATTAGATAGAGAAACTGCTGCTGTTTTTCGAAGAACTGAAGAGCATGGTCAGTAAGGAAGAGGAAAAGCTATTTGGCATCGCAAAAAAGAGGTGACAAAATTCAGAGGCAGAAATGTAGGATGCATGTGTAGAAGGCTCTTAAGACAGGGATGTTAGGTAGATGGTTTTATCTTCCTACTGGAATGGGTGGAAAGCCCACATGAAGAGTCTCTTTTGTTCCAGAGCATATTGGATGTGATACATTCCTGTGCAAAAAGAGGTCACTCGCAGCCAAACTCTCAAAAAAAAGTATTTAAGTGATACCCAGTAATTTCTACTGGCTTTCTGCACTAGCAGTTGTCAAAGTTGCCACTGGTCATAGCAATGACAAGTCTCCGCTTGACTGCAGTGAAACACCAGCGGCTGCAAATGAGGTGTACAGATGTTGCAAAATATCTTCCAGCAGCAAGTAATGAAGTGGCTTCATGGTAAATGGAAGAACCTGACAGAAAAAAATTCTCATGATTTGATGAGGAATGTCTTGACTTGGAGTCACTCTAAAGTACCTAGTGTTCACACCATTTAGAATAAACTGAGTTGACTTCAAAGCACGTTAATAGCTTTGTATTTTTTTTGCTCTTTGCAGTGATATACATTCTACTGAAGACAATGGATATTAAGAAATTAAGTGGCTTAGGTACTTCTCTGTGTCCACTTTGCATATATGTGCATTGTAGGCACCTTCCCACAAACCCCAAAATCTCATTGATATTTATAATCTTCAGAAGCAAATTTTAAAATGCTGTTTAGATGCTGCTTGGAATCCTATTATGCACTTCATTTCCATTTGTGTGTCTAGATACCATTTAAAATCTGATGCTAGAAGTGTCTTTACCACTTAAAATAGAACCTTAAAAATGTCATTTGTATAGCCTGATCCTTCAGGAAAGTAGTTATATTTTTAAATTTTACGGGCAAAATCATTAAGGAAGAAAAAAAAACAACAATAAGCCACAACTGAATATGGTAAGAAAAGGGGAAGGTTAGACTTTGTGTTACATTTTGAAAATTCTCTCTACCAGGTACCAAGGAAGGTGAATTTGAGGATGCAAGGTTCTAAGTCCATAGACTTAGAATTAAATTAATAGAAATACTCTCTTTGATATCAGTGAGCTTCACATCACCCCCTTTCGCTAAAGTATACTCTGACAGCCTTACACACTCTGTTTACTGCATTTTATTCATACGAGTGTCAAGAGAAAACCACCTAATAATTAAACAGGTGACACAGACCTGCTGAACAACTGATGGAGGTAGCTAAGTACCCAGAGGGGTTTGAGAGAAGAAATATAGATATTATTTGAATAAACTTGTTTAAAATACTGAAATGTATCAAAGGCACATACAAGATATCCAGAATGCCAGTGCAGAGTTTTGATCATGGATAAATTCAAAATCATAATATTCTAGAATTTGTCATCAAAATCCTTCAATGCAGAAATTTATAAGTTCTAAATGGCATAATGTATTTTCTCATTACATGAAGGAAGTACAAGAAGGGGTATCCCTACCTATATTTTTAAAGTAGATTTTAATGGGGAAAGCCCGATTGGTGTATAGAATTAAGTTAACCTCATGACTTATTTTCCCCACATCTGTTTTGCATAGTGGTTTTAATGTTAGGATTTCCCCACCACCCCTTTCCTCCTGAAGCAGGTAGTGGAAGATCACTGCCATCTACAGATTGGAGATAGTAGCACTAATATTAGAGTAAATTGTTGGAACAGTTTATCTCAGGTTGGAACATTTTTCTCTTTCACTCGAGCACTTGTCTGCTCAACCCCTCCTTCTCCTTAAAAAAACCCCACAAAGTCACCCAACACACACTGTTGTCTCTGTGGCACCCTGATTATAATCATCCTCATTAAAGGAAAAGCATCGTGCTTTAAGAATCTTAGAAGCCGTGCAGTATTCTAGTTTAAAGTTGAAGCGGGGGGGAAAAAAGGGCAGGATTCGCAAATGTGCTTTCCATTACCTAGTATATATGTCAAAATTTAGTATACATGTCAAAATTATAAATGGCTTCGTACAGATTTCTCAGATAGCAGCTGAGAAAAATAACAAACTCTGTGGATGTTTGTGTAGATGGATTGAGTAAGTGGGTACCTGCTTTCAATGTATCAGTGCCTGGGTCATATTTGCGAGATGACCTGTCAGGGAAAACAAGCAAGTATGGTGCTGTAGGAAGAGCAGCGCTATAGTTTAAGCTCAATTTAAGCCCCATCTTTTATTTTTTTCCTCCAAAGAAGGTAGTAGAAAATTACCCAATAAACATTCACACTATATTTATTTATTGCAGAAGAACCACACATCTGCAGCATATGAAAGTCATTGTATTTAACGTAATTTCAAAAAGGAAAAATAATAAAATTCATCATTTTCCTCCTGTATCTTTCATATTCAGAAAGTTTTTAATTGTAAGGAAAACTTTGATCGAACAATTCAGACGTCACTTATTAACATACAATAATTGTCACTATTTTTAATCTCTTCCAGTGTGTGCTGTTTCACTGAATCCCTGAAATTAGTGCATATTTGACAACATTAAAAATATAGTATCACAGGTTAGGCAAATTAAAAATGTCCCAGTGGCTACGTTATCGTTAAGTGATTTGTCAGCTTGCATACAATTTCTACTTGACACAGTAAAGAAACTGATACACAGAACCAAAAAGAACCTAAGAAGAGATGACTGATTTCCCACTGATATATCTAAGTGTAGAATTGGGCTCACTGAAATTGTTTTTCGCTATGACTTGAGAATTTCAGTCTGCAAGAGATCATGCAGCTGGAATAGGTAGGTAAAAGAAATAAGGGATAAGTTAAATACAATAGAGTTAAGGCAATCTGTAACTGCAGGGGATCTCAGCTACTGTCTCCCAAAATATTCTTCTTTGTGCTCTGGAGAAATGCTTATCTGCTTCCCCAGGTGAGAGAAATTCCCCGGCTTGTTTCCCCTGCTGTCTGTATATCATCCTAGCAGCCAGAGTAGAATTTTGCTTTGATTTGGGAGACCATTACACCATGATAATGCGATTGCTTCAAGGAACATGTTCTGGTACGTACGACATGCTTTTACCTGTACTAGCAGCACCAAACAACTGTAAGTCTATTGCTGGAGAAGTTAAAGCGATAAAAGCAACAGCTAATCTGATCTGATCCTAGGGAAGGAGAGGTCTCAGACTCCAAAAACCTGCACCATCGTTCTATTCAGTGACCAGTTTTATCTTTAAAATCCTGTGCCCACTGAATTGCAGACGAATATATGCCTGGGTTCCTTAAAAACTTTTGAAAACTGAAACCCCAGTTCATGAGAGCAGCTTTCAAAAAATATAAGCTGAAAGTCTGGGCCCCACTGAAGTCAGTGACAGAAGTCCCGTCAGCTTCAGTAAGGTCAGAATTTCATTCATGATATTGATTCAGCTGCTACCTTTAAATACAAGTTTTCAGGTTGTTCCTACACAAAGCCAGTGTCAGGTGTGTTTATTATTTTAAATTACGCAATTTCTTTAGAAAAATAAATACCCAAGTGCCTCTACATTTCAACAAGCAAGCTAGAAAGCCTGTCAGGAGGCATGACTGTGCTTCACACATTTTTAGCGTGTGTTTAGTTGAAATTGATATCTGGTAACTACAGGATGAAAGCTGTCATTCTTCCCGTATCACTCTCAAAGGGCGTTTCTGTGTGTAGCCAGGAGGTGGCATTCATGGTTAACAGTTAAAGGAATTAATATACGGTATTCACGCAAGAGGAAGAAAAAGGTTTCTTAGTATAGTGGCAGTTATTCAATTAACCATGATGCTTAAAATAATGTAGTAAATTTGATTTATGTATTCTTTGTTTTACAAGGAGTGGCAGAGTTATCCAGTAGTAGACATTAATCTTCCTGGCGAGGCAGCAGGGACCTGGCAAGTTGCATTCATCTTCGTGTAAAGTATTCGATAGTAAAAGTCCTTGTCTTCAGTTACGCCATGTTGTTCCTCCAAATAACCCAGTTTCCAGTAATTCTTTGACCACTATAATACCTACGGTTATCAGAACAGTTAGGACATTCAAGGAAAAAAATATTTAATTTTATCCAGTCAATGAATTTTAATCAGATTTTTCAAAGTCTGATCATTCCCATTTGTGATCCAGTCGGTCTATGGAGTATTGCCATATTTAACATCTGTGTCACATCATGCCTTTCCTGTTGCCTCATTGATCAACAGACAACATGTGATGATTCCCAGATGTTCAAACATGGCAGATCCCAAAAGACCTATTAAATTACACTGAAAGCAAAACAACATCCATGCTGTAAAAGTTTTGTTCAAGTCAGGTATGTCTGAATATTCACAAACTTGCTACAAGATACTTACCGATATTCAAATTGCTTTTAAACATCATTAAATTCTTTGAAATGCCCACATCGTGTATTATACAGGGACACTGTGTCACAGAGTTGATATGACTTTCTGCCCTGTGATATGAAGCGAATTAAAAAAGATTTAGGCATATATTTATATATGGAGAAGATAAACCACTGAGGTTTTTTATTTTATTTTAATTTTCAACGTTTGTCTCCTTGTATTACATGCAGTCTGTATTCTTTCAGAATTTTACTCAGATTTCTTGCTGATTATACATTTTTTAGCTGATAAAGCTGAATAAATTATTATCAAAGAAGCTCTTGCATCGCATTCTCTAAGCAATGCAAGGCAGCACATATTCTTCAGTGTGCCCTTTTTCCACTGAAAAGGGTCATTATAAAAACCAAGACTTACTGAGATGATACTTAAAGTTTTGATCTTTAAATGAAGAGCAGTTAACACGAAATTCTGGATTGAATTTTAAACAGCAAATGTGATATAGTTTATGCCAAAGTGTTAAAACATTCTGCTTTGAAACCTTCTCACCATTCATGACACAGTAGTTTTGATGTGAATGTCCTTTACACCTTCCTGAAGCCAGCATTGCTCTTCTAGCAATATCTAAATTTCAAATTTCATGCTGTTGTTCTCAACGAGAATGTCATCATTTTCTGATGAACACAGGCAGCTGTGTGCAGAAAATTAGTAGCTCTATGTAGTCACCTGTGAAATAACAGCACAGAACTTGGGTCCAATTTTTTAAAATCAGAGCAACATTTCTGCACATTGCCAAGATGACTTACTTTAGATTATGGTTTATTTTGCCTTACTCTTTGATAAGAAGGAACACAGCTACTTTCAAAAAGCCAGCAAAGACAGGGATGTTCTGTATGTGGTTATTTATGATACACCAACATTGTTTTTTCTATTCAAATAATTCATTTTTAAAAGTAGGTTGATTTTTCTTCCCAGAAAAGAGGTTAAGAAATTTCAGTTCAGAAATGGCTACATATTTCTTGTTGGTATTTTCCAGTAGAAAAGGTGATTTATTTTTCCTCATCTTTTATGAAAATATTGTGGTTCCATCTCACAACCCAGCCTTTCCCAACAGATTTGTTACCTTGCGGCACCCCCATGGTGAAGCTCCACTTGGCCACAGCCTGCTCCAGCTCCCGCATTGCTGGCTGGGCTCCAGGTTAGCTCCAGCTCCCACAGCGCAAAGCCCGCGGCCCGACCCAACACAGGCAGCCCTGACACCCACAGACACATTACGGGGGACATGGCCCAAAAGAGAGGCTGAAGCCAGCGGGTCAGGTGCTTGTGAGAAGTAATGCTGCTATACCGACAGAATGATGAGATTTGAAATTTAAATGAATTTTTTTCCAATTTGGTCAGAAAACTGGAATATTTCCATTTAAGACAAATAAACCTACTCAGAGGAAAGACTCTCACAATTTTGTTTTCAGTGGTTTATCAACTTAGAAATCTCAGGCATGGAGGAAATAAAAATGCTCTGGGTATCCAGGATTAGCACTAACTAATACTCTGTTATTTCCAGGTTTGTCTCTATGGTGGAGTAATTTTGGACATTCACATCTTTATTCTGATTTACACATGCAACTCATTTTTGTTGAATAATCTAGAGTTGTCCGTGAGCACTGATTGCCTCAGTATGTGTTAATAGTAAAAAATAAGCTTTTTTTTATACTGCCACCAGAAACAACATAGACACCTAAAAGTTACAGTATCTCCAGGGGGGGGCTATTCAGGAGCCCATCCAGACAGTATAATTTGCAAGGTTAGCATTGCAGAATTTTTACGAATTGCAGTGTGACAGAGGTGCATACACAAAAATATACCTTGCTGAGTTTTCCAAATTAGAGTTCCTACTACGGATATATGCATATGTAACTTTAAAAAATATCTACACCTAGATTTTGAGATAATCTAAAATGTTTGTCGTGGTTTAACCCTGGCCGTTAGCCAGGTACCCACA